>NW_015506156.1:331608-340855 GCF_001515645.1 Sinocyclocheilus grahami
ATATTATTTTTGGGTATTTTGCATGGTCTGTTACTGGAGTAGTTGCTCAGCATATCCGATTTAAAAAAAAAAAAGTCACTGCTCACCACTGATGCGCAGTCATTGTAAAATACTGTGAGGGTTCTAGTCCTCCTTCTTGCTTGCATTTGACCTCAAGTTTATCAACAACATCATATCTGATGTCTTCTCTGGCACTGCATCTTGGAAAGTACCTTCTGGAATGTCTAATCCAACCCTGGCGGTCTTCAGGAGAAAATGTCACCACACCCCGCATTCGTTGCCTCCAGTAAAGTCATCTGGTCATATGGATGGTGGTCATAAACCTTCCACCTCCACGCAGAGGAAAAACTCCTCTATGGGGTTTAAGAAAGGGGAGTATGGAGGCAAGTATAATACTGACATCCTGGGATGTACAGCAAACCAGTCTGTGACTGCAGCAGAGTGGTGGAATGCCACATTATCCCACACAACAATGAAGGTAGGGGAGTTTGATGCCCCTCTCTCCTCTGCTGGCACAAGCTGATTATCTTGGTCATCCAGAAAAGAAATTAGCCTCTCTGTATTGTAGGGGCCAATGAGTGGTTTGTGTAACCGCAAACCATCATTGGACAGCGCTGCACACATTGTGATGTTAGATCCTTTCTGGCGTGGGACATCCATGGTTGCTCTGTCCAATCGCATTTCTTCCCCTTTAGCATGTTTTTGCCAGGTTGAATCCAGCTTCATCCACAAAGATAAAAGTATGTGGAGTTCACCTAGCTTCCATCTCCATCACCCTCTAAATTACAGACAGTTTTACATTATGCTTAACGGTGTATGTACCCTGTTTGGTAACTGAACAGACATCTTACCTGGACATACTGATACCGGAGTTCTTTCACACATTCACGGTTTCTCTCAAAGGGTACAGTGTACAATTGCTTCATCCTTATTTTATGCTTCTCTAGGACTCAATTGGCAATTGTCATTGTGCTGACCATATTCACATTTGCAAAAGTAATATTGTGTGCCAGCACTCTCCCGAATTTCCTGCAGTTTTATTGAATTGTTGGCAACGACCATGTCATCAATGACAATTCCCTGCACATCTGAAAAAGATTTTGCCTCTCCCTCCCCTTGGAGACAACCTTTGGATCCTAAAACAAAACAATTACTGTGTATTGTAATCAATTTTAAAATGTTGGTACATGTAAAAATATAGACATCATATTGTACTGTAATACGTAGTTCAGTTATCATCAAAGGATGCTCATCTCACCTGTTGTTTTGTCGGAAAATTTGTACTATTGGTGCAACTGTGCAGATTTGGTTGCACCCTTTGACCGGCCTCTCTCAAAGACAGGCCATGATTTACAACATGGTCAATAATTGTGGCCCTAATCTCAGCAGAGATCACAGCTCTTGGTTTTCCTCTCCTTTGTCCTCCATGCACTCTCGCGTTCTCTCTACTACTCTACTTTCCCCACCAACCTGATCACCAACAAAATCAGTTCCAAGCTATCCCCTTTTACTAAAACATGCTAATGAGACTAAAGCAGGACACCTGAGTAGGCTTTCAGCTGAAATTGCAATTAGCTTGATTATTTTATTTTCTATATTTCAAAATAATTACTGCATAAATACATGGAAATTACCATCATTCTATTTTGAATGTGCTTTTAACAATTTTGAAAGCAATTTGTTAGCATTTTAAAAAATATGCTGAAAATATATAGTGTTTTGCAGATTTTGGAGTATGAATGACAAAAGTGTTTGTGGATTTTGAGAAATGAGGCCATTGAATTAATTTTGTCTGAAAACAATTAAATTATTCAGTTTGTTTAGCATAAACTTCTGTTTCGCTAAGTGTGTGAACCATTTAGAAAATGTGATTTCAGTATTGAACATTGCTTGTTAGCAATTGAGAAAAAAAAAAACTGTAAATGAGCATTATAGATCAAAAAGTTCAATTTTTGGCACTGGTTGCCTTTGCCTGTGGATAGCATTGCTTTGTAAAACACAATTACCAAACTGGAGATCTTAGAGATGGGTCCGTATTCAATGTAACATTTTATGCACCAACACAGTATAGAAGCTTTTGACATTGGTGGGGACATAAGAGCAGATTAAAATATTTATTTTAATATTAATCGAATTGAAACCAGGATGATTCTGAAATAAAACTTTACTGTTGCTTTGTACAGTCAGTTTAACAACATTAAGTTAAAGCTGCAGTCCGTAACTTTTTTTTTTTTGGTTAAAAATGATCCAAAATCAATATTTGAGCAAGTACATAATCAGCCAGTGTTCAAAAATATCTCCTTACTTTAGCCCGATTCACAATGGTAAGCTTATAATTATGTTTTCTAATTTGAGTGGTACGGGTAGGTTTTCATGGGAAATTCGAGCATGCTGCTGCATCATTACGTCACGTCTGTAAACATAAAGTTTGAGTCCCGGCTAGTAGGCTATTGCATGTGCGGATGCTGCAGGTGGTGGATCGTTAGCCTTTTCTCACAGCAGCTGGAATAATTATTTATCGTTTTGATGGTGGATTGTAATCCAGAAAGGATTATGTGTTTATGAAACCCATGTTACTGAAATTAAATTATTCCAGTTTTAAATGTGCATCTGATTACAGATAGCCTGGGATTTCACAGGATTTGTATTTCAAAGAGAACCAGTTCAAAAGGAAGAATAATTTGCTTTTTGGGTTAAAAAAAATTCTTTATTAAATTCGAATGACAATTAGAGATTAGACTGTACAGAAATTTTATCGCTAATACACACTACATACATGTAGTCACGCAATGCTGATATTGTTAACATTAACAATTTGAGAACAAAGTATAACAATAATAATAATTTGCACAGTTTGATGTGATTATGAGCTAATCAATCGTTAGATTTAATCACCATTGGTAGCGCGATTTATTGTAAAGCTTTTGGTCAGAACAAACATGGCAGACTTGTTACTTGTTCTGATAACAATATCCGGTGAAAATTATTATTTGGGGCATATATTCCAAGACGTAGGCGAGAATCTGTGATTTCTAAATAACATTAAAGTATTCACACCGGTGCGGTGACTGACCACTACACATTCACCTCGAAACATTAGATAATCACAGGTAGGGGAGTTTGATCAGGGTTGGAGCTAATCTCAACAAAACTCAAAAGCAGCGCATTGGCCCTCCAGGGCAAGAGTTGAGGAACCCTGATGTACATAATGGCTTCATCCTAGGCTGTAAGATTGTGTGTTGTGCATCTTTCAGCACAACGTTTGTCTTTCTGTCCATATGCTTTATATAGAGAGCTAATACAGTTTCAACTCCTTACACTCAATTTTTAATTGCCACATAATTTCTGAAACCTGACACTCAAACACCAGAACCACACACCAAATATGCAAAACCATACACTCATTCCCGGCTTTTGACTCATTTAGAATTTCATAAAACCCTTTTTTGCAAAACAAAACACAATTCTCTATGTAACGCACAAAAATCTAACAGGAAGTATCTTGATTTCCTTTTTCAAACACAACCAATCAAAATGCCACAGAAATTCATCAGTGCCTCAAACTAACTCCTAAATGCACAGTTTTCTATCAATGGTATAACATATTTCAGATGTGTCTGAAATTACAAAACATTATTTATATACATAACACTATTCACCAAAACGGTAAGTTGAAAAAAGAAACATCTAAACCTTAATTCGCAATAAAGAACTTCTGTTTTAGATACTCCAGAAATAAAGTCTAACTGGTCATTAATGTGTGAAGTTGATGTTGCTGTTTATGGAGAGGTCCTTTTTTTCTGAGGTCAAAGGTCTCATGTGGGGGCCCTGGAATATTTCCTTATGGGGGTCTTGGGGGCAAAAAAAAATTATATCTTCAAGAAATAGACTGTATTTTAATGTTGTTGTAACCCTTTCCCCAACTAGATTAAGAGAGAGTTAAAGAACTATACAGGGGCTTACAGGTTTTACGGTAGTGGTGCTATATAGCACCTCATTGACTCCAAAGAACCGCTGAAGAACCATACAGGGGCTTAACGGGTTCTTTATACGGCAGTGGTGCTATTTAGCACCTTAACCACTCCAAAGAACCACTGAAGAAGGTTTTTTTATTTATTTATTTTTTAAAGAGTGTAGCATCCCCCCCTAATTCTACGCCCCTGATGTAATGTCAAACACATTTTATTGGCCAGTCTAGCTTCTGTGTTTCATACAGCTCAGTTGATTTCCTATCCACTGTGAAAGCTCTATTCAGAACCGGACTGAAGACTTTTTTTTTCCAGTCAGCAACCTGAATAATTCTAAGTCTATAGAAATTGTAACTCACTGGTGATTCAGACACAGCTGAAAATAAGCCGGAAAATGTAAGGAACTGTGTGTGTGTTTTGGTGGGATGTGGGGTAATGGGGAGAATATCATAGCTTTGTTACTGAAAAACAGTGTTAGGGCAACCATTTACAAATAAATTGCCCAGAGGGAAATCTGCTTTATTTAGTAATGACAGAACTGGTGAGCAGAACAGACCTGAACAAATGAGAAACAGAACAACACGCATGCAAATATATAAACAGAAAACAAGGACATACACAACCAGATGACTATTATCTGTCTTTGTACACAATGGGTTAGTGCGTGTTTTACCGACCCATATGTCCTATCTGTGGGTCAAAGGGGTTAGACATCTGCACTGACTGCATGCTGTTTGTGTCAATCATGTTTAAAATAAATCTGACAGTGTATTGAGTTCACCATCAAAATATCATTAAATCAAAACATTTTATATATATATATATATATAATTAAAATTCTAAAAAAGACATTTGATGTCCATACAGTTCTTGTGTATTCAGATGTTTTATGTCTCGATTAAGGCAACTTTTGGGGGAAAAGTTGTAATAAAACGAGAGAGGCTACAAGAGAAGCAGAGAGAGAAGATTAATGCTTAATAATTACATCAACAGGACCATGAAATTAAATCTGGAATAGCTTAATTTAAGATGTGGCTGGTAACGTGCTAACCCAAACCACATCAGCAGTTCAGTTTACTGCTCTCCAAGAATGGATTGTGGTCTTGTGAGGTGTGAAGCACCAGCTGTCCTGGAGGCTCCGCTTGTCTCAACTTTAAAATGTAACATTCAAATAACAAGAAACTACATCACAAATATAAGAATTAAAGTCACAATAGGCCCTTTTCATAAGAATTGGAAATTACAGTGATGCAGAGTGAAGCTAGTTCCATGACTGGTCAGTACCTATTATATTAGGATGCTCGCTTCTCAAATAGCACTTCCTACCTATCTCCTTTTTGTTTGTTTTCCAAGCGGTTATAATTGACAAAGAAATAAAAAATGTCTTTTCTAACTTCTATGGCCACTCGGAGCACTAAGTCTTTGAGATAATACCTTCAAATTTACCATAATACACTCAAATGTAAATTGTGTGGTTTGTATTCTCCGTCTCCGTGTCAGTAACATCATATTTACTCATTCAGTCATTTCAACACATCATGAGAAGTATAAAAATGACAACATTTATTCCCAGTACAGGCAAATTTTTCAGAAATCAAATCAGCACAAACTTTCCTGTTTGAACCACTTAAACACTGTTGCGCGTAATCTTAAACACGTGTAATGTTTCTCCTTTTCTAATGATATTTTTCCCCATTGATATTGTAAGAGTAAATGTATGTGAATGACCAATCACAACACCAGTACTGCACATTGAATATTTCTCTTTACATTTTAAAATCAGTCAATACAGCCATGCATTTCCAAAAGGTGCTTCCATGCATTTCCACTTTGCACAGAAAATCAGAACATTATACTATATAGGGTATAGAATATAAAAACGTTTGTGGAGACAAAAAGAATACATGAGGGGAAAACGAAGCTTAAGCATAACCCTAGCTGGATCTGGACATAGCACTCTGTCCACCTCACAGGCTGTATCATCTCTCGCAAGATAGTAAGGGAATCTTCTTGAATGCGGAATCCATCCTTGCACAGATCCTGCTTCAATTAGGTCACAGGCCTCTTCCATTACTTGAATGAAGAGTATCCTGTCATAGGGCTGGAGGTCATAAACCTTCCACCACCACGCCAAAAAGAGAAACGCACACTCCTCAATGGGTTTAAGAAAGGGAACGTATTGTGGGAGGTAAATAGTGGACTGAAAATCATGAACATTCATAAAACCAGTTTTGGACCAGAGCAGCAAAGCAGATCGGTGGAATGACACATTGTCCCAGACGACAATGCATCTCTTCTGCTCTGCATCCATTTGGTCCTCTGCTGTAACAATGTTGTGTAGTCCATCTAAAAATGTGAATATGTGGGCTGTGTTGTAAGGACACGTGTTGGCATGGCAGTGGAGGACCCCATTCTGGGTGATTGCAGCACACATTGTGAGGTTACAACCATGTTTGCACAGGACATTCAAAACACCTCTGTGGCCAATGAGGTTTCTTTTTTTTTTTTTTTCTTCTTCTTCTTCTTTTGTCAGGTTAAACCCAGCCTCATCTATGAAGCTGAATTCATGTGGGATTGGATCAGCATCAATTAGCAAGACGCTCTCTAAAAAAAAAAAACAACAACAAAAAGACAACATTGTGTAGTTTAACATACTTACTTCTATAAATGTACATGTAAAAAGGTTTTGTGGGCAGTGCACAATAAATGAACGGTACATTACTTACCTGCAAATATTCATGCCACAGGTCTTTTAGTTTTCAGAATTTCTTTCAAATGGAGAAAAAAAAAGAAAAAAAAATTGCAGAAAGTTAAGGGTTCACCCAGTGTTGACAGGGAGACCTGATGGACATTATTAAAAATTGTGTGGTAATTGAGGATGCTTGATTGTATTTCTGAGCCGTATTACATTTTTGGCCAAAACCACATTTACAATAGTTCTCTCTTGTTCCGGAGTAAATATGGGTCCTCCTTTACATTCTCGACCCTCAATCCTTAGTAGATCAATCAAAATACATGTAAAATATGCACAAGATATTATTTCAAATGTGGAATACAGTGAATGGGTACTCATAGCTCATATAGTAGGCTACATTATAATGTAGACCGTAGAGACAAGTTGTTTTTTACCTGTGCTCTTGTTGAATTGTCTGAATGACTATAGCAACAGTATATCTGCTGAAGTGGGGCTAAACTCTGTCCAGCCTCTCTGTGTCCACCCATATGGTTAACAACAGGGGTGCCCAACCCTGCTCCTGGCGATCGACTGTCCTGCAAAGTTTAGCTCCAACTCTAATCAAAAACACCTGCCTTTAATTTTTAAGTGATCCTGAAGACCTTAATTAATTGCTTCAGGTGTGTTTGATTAGGGTTGGAGCTGAACTTTGCAGGACAGGCGATCACCAGGAGCAGGGTTGGGCACCCCTGGTTTACAACATTGTCAACCAAGGTTGCTCAAATCGCATTTGAGAAACATGGTCCTCGTCGGGGAAGTCGTGGCCTAATGGTTAGAGAGTCGGACTTGTAATCCAAAGGTTGCGGGTTTGAGTCTCGTACCGGCAGGAATTGTTGGTGGAGGGAGTGAATATACAGCACTCTCTCCCACCTTCAATACCACGACTGAGGTGCCCTTGAGCAAGGCACGACCCCCCAGGCGCCGCAGCATAAATGGCTGTCCACTGCTCCGGGTGTGTGTGTGTTCACTGTGTGCGCACTTTGGATGGGTTAAATGCAGAGCACTAATTCCAAGTATGGGTCACCATACTTGGCGTCACGTCACGTCACTTCACTTCACTCTTATTCTTTGTCCATGGCTTCCTCTCCCTCTTCCTCTCCTCTTCCTACAATGTTGCCATCCATTTTTGTTGAAGACAGGTAAATTGACCTGTTACCTTTTTATAGTGTTTACACCTGATTGTTGAGTTTACAATTAAGCACCCAAGTGTCTGCACACCTGGGGCCCGTTTCAATAAGGAGGTTCAACCAACTCTGATTTAAAACTTGAGCTCTGAGTTGACTTACCCTGAGATGGGAAACTTGACTTGAGTTAGTTCAGTCAACTCTGAGTAGGTTGACTCTCCCTGCATCTCAATGTTCATACTATCCATCCTAAATAGTATGTGAGATTAGAATAATTGTGTCCCAAAACATAGTATGTTGAAAAGAGTATGCCAAAAGTCCCTGGATGGTCTACTATATCAGGTCAATTTTTGAAGTGTGGATCCGTGCACAATCTAATGGCTAAAATTGCCCACAATCCATTGTGCTTTGGCGAAGGATTCGGTCCAGAACTGCAAACACGAATAAAACGTGTTAGAAAAACTACAAACGCATGATCGATGGTTAGGTAGAGGCTTACAAAAAGGGGTTTGAGTTACTAATAATCAGTGGTGGAAAGAGTACAGAAAAAAATATACTCAAGTAAAAGTACCATTACCTTCCAAAAACTGTAGTGTGAGTAGAGTAAAAGTACTTGTCCAAAAATCAACTTGAGTAAGAGTAAAAGAGTAGCCTATTTAAAAGTACTCCTGAGTATTGAGTAGCGAGTACTGAGCTGTGGATTCTACCCCCTCATAATAAACGCTGTACACCGCAATTTATACATTTTAAAAACATTGTACATTCTGTAATTCACATTATCTTGTTTGTCATAAAGAATGAAGACTATCTATCATCCAGCAGTTTTAATTTTGACTGCCAACTCTTTAAAATACTTCAAAAAAAGCACAGAAACAGTATTCAGTTGAAGAAAAGATGAAAGTTATTCTCAGTACAATCATCCCCATTTACATCATAACGTTTGAAAAAATAGATTTAAAATCATGTGTAAGGCCACTGAGACAGCACGCTGCTGTTGCACATAAAATATTAATGTTTAGAACAGCGCAAATACAAACACCATTAGAAACTCATAGTTCAGCATCACACACCGTGATATGGGTTAAAATGAGAGCCCATTTCTCTCCAAAAAGGTGCCAGTTTTAACGTTTTGCAATAAAGAAATAAGAATAACTAAACTTCATCATTTGTTACAATTTTAACATAAATGCACATTGTTCTAGAAGGATGGTATCATGCCATACCTATTAGACATTTACTCAAATTGTTATGCTGATAATACAATTTGTAAGGAAAAATGCATTAAATAACGAGGTATTTCTGGGGAAACTTTTTCAAAGGAAAACACACACACTCTTTGCTAAGCCACGGCGGTCTCTGTGAATCAGCAGCATCCACAACTGAACGGAACAAAAAGTGTTGAACTTGAAAATTGTTTATGC
>NW_015506156.1:342267-355188 GCF_001515645.1 Sinocyclocheilus grahami
TCATGCCATACCTTTTACACATTTACTCGAATTGTTATGCTGATAATACAATTTGTAAGGAAAAATGCATTAAATAACGAGGTATTTCTGGAGAAACTTTTTCAAAGGAAAACACACACGCGCGCGGTCTCAGTGAATCAGCTGCATCCACAACTGAACGGAACAAAACGTGTTGAACTTGAAAATTGTTTATGCATGGGTGCACTTGCTAAATGAAGGCGGATTGTATAAAATGGATACATTATAATTAAAATGTTTATTAACGAGCTGCAGTTTTATTACATCATGCGCTGGCACAGATGCATTATATTAACACCACGGGTCATCAATACGGTGCAGATTGGGCCTCAATTGGTGTTTCCAACACACTTTTTCATAGTGCGCAACACAAGCTCAAACTCATCAAAAGTCAACAAGTTCAACAAACTACAACGACTTTTCCAAGTGACTACTGCAGAACGCACGCGAGAGAGAGACGAGGCAGTGCAGATCGCTCGTCGCATAAGTGGGAATTTACCGAATGTGGCACTTGTGGGAGGACTGTATGCAATACCCACAACCTCACACCAAATTTCAGGCCGTGTAGATAGGCAAGCATATATACAAATCATTTAGTAAGCAGAAATCCGAAATTTACCTTAACATATTAAGTTAGAGCAAGATTCAACTGAATTGATGCTTGAAGAATGCACTTCCAGCAGCCATGATAAACAGTTGGCGGTTAAAGTTTTCTATGCACAATTTGATTTGACGTAAGTCACGAGACCTATTACTATCTCTCTAGCCAATCACATTGATGGATAAAAATAAAATTAAAATAATCATGTAACGACCACAAAAGGAGGAAAATAGCGGAGTAAAAGTACCGATACATCACTTAAAATGTACTCAAGTAAAAGTAAACAATTTTTAAACTACTCAAAAAGTACAATTACTGATAAAAACTACTTAATTACTGTAATGTGAGTATTTGTAATTAGTTACTTCACATCCCTGCTAATAATCAACATTCAACCTGGTAAAAAATATTTATTTATTGTTATCCGTGTTATATTTCATCTGCAACAGCAATGTGAACTTTTATAAACATCCATTTGGTCGTTAACTTTTAAATGCATCGTTGTGCAGAAAATATGAGCAGAGTTCTCTGCATGAAAGACCCCCGACTGGCAGATTAATGTGCTACTTTTCTCTCCAATATGGTAGGAAGTTAAATTAAATAAAATGTGGAGGAAGTTAACTGTGACAAGATGATTGACAGGCCAGTTTACATTGACAGGGTGCATGTAACAGGTGCGATAGAGCGGTCCTTTTAAAGACGCAATTGTGTGACGTGATAGTATATCCCAAAGCTTACCTACTTTTCTACTACACACTCAAAAGTGTGTACTTTTTCTTCAGCAAAAGAGTACATACTTTAAGAGCATAGTATAAATGGGCTGTAATCACTGTTATAATATCAGAGGTGAAAACCATGGCAGAATGATAAGTTATTGAACTAATCTTCATTTTAATGGTATCCCACAGGCAAAAAAGAAAAAAAATATGGCAGCAGAAAAAAAAATCTAACATAAAACATAATTCAGTCAGGTAAAGCTTCATGTGTAAAAGGTTCATGGGTGTAGGCTACATGATTTTACAAACATTATTTTTAATGCTCTTTTCACATAATTAAATGTTCTCTAATCCAACATACATTTCTTAATCAGGGTGATGAAATAAACATTTTATTCTATTCAGCCAACAGCGAGAAGGCAGAGACTTGTAAAATGGAGGCAGAACCTGCACCAGCACCACTGACAGATGAAGAGGAGTTGGCCACAATAGCAATATTAAAATCCAACAGGGAAAATAATACGTGTTGCATTTGTATTTGTAGGAAATAAAGATGACCAAATTAGTTGTGAATATTTTGTGCTTATTTAACACCTGTGTTGGTGGTTACGGCATAGATATCTCGCACTACTCTTCCATCTGGCATCCTTCCATTCCATACAGTAATCAGTTTCATTTTCGGAAAGTGCGATTGTGAGAATATGTGTGTAATCAATGCATCCAACCACACTGGAAAACTAAAGGAAATTCTAATTATTAGGTTACTTCCAGAGGTTGCAGCAAGATGTTCTCAAGTGAAGGTAATTTAAAAGTGGTACTGCTCAAATAAATATGCATGTGGATATGACAAAATAAAATAAAATAAAATAGAATCCTCTTCTGATGTAAATGTAACTCCCTGCAAATTAATGCAGCCTCCTCATCTACAGGATCCCATGTAAAAAGACATGCCATTTTTGTCACATTTACAGTGTCTGCATGATGAAAATGAAAGTGGTGCGGTGAGAAAAAATTATCTTGTTACCATTTGCATTAAGAATTTTTTTTCCCCCCCCCCCCCAGGAAACAAGACTAAATATAGTATTATAATTTTTTTTCTATAGTAAATGCATCTTGATTTAAGAATTTTGATATTTATAGGCTACTTGAAATAAGGCAAAAATCTCAGCAATAAAAGCATTTTTGCAGCATGAATTAATTTAAACATTTAAAAAGGGGGAGGAGACCGAAAGAAACGTACTCGGTTACTAACGTAACCTCGGTTCCCTGAGATACGGGAACGAGTACTGCATCTTGCTAGACGCATATGGGGAAAAAAGCCTTTTTTTCTCCTGAACTGAAGCCTATTCATTCACGCAGTGAAACTGCACAGCCATTGGTTCGTGCAGAGCTTAAAAAACGAACCAATGGCGACGAAGCCCACCGGAATGGGCCGGGCATCTGGCTATATAAGCGGGTGCTCGCCACAGGATTCTCAGGTTTACTTCGTGCAGAGCTTAAAAAACGAACCAATGTCTTGCTTCGATCCATGCAGTTTCACTGCGTGAATGAATAAGCTTCAGTTCAGGAGAAAAAAGGCTTTTTTCCCCATATGTATCTAGCAAGACGCAGTACGAGTGAAGTATCGAAAGGGAACTCTGGGTTTACTGAAGAAAACCTGCTCCCGACCAGGGGTGCACCAGGGGGAAACGCACCCCAGGTTAGGTTCACAGAGTAAGTTACTAAGGTAACTTACCAAGAGGTTTAGTTTTGTCTTTTATCGGAACCGAAAACCATGAGTTTCCCTTTTCTGGGGTTAACAAACTCTGAGTTTCCAACAAAACCCGCTTTCTGGAATACACCCCTATAGGGTATTCCAAAAAGCAGGTTATGTGACATACCCGGGTATGTTTGAGGATAAGCGAGCGGATAACCTCAGCTTTCGGTTCCAAAATCGGAGGTTACTTTCAGGGTATGTAAGTAACCATACTAACTTGCTCTCTGAAGATAACCTGCAGGTTATGTTCCAGGGTTAGTTCACTTCAGTGCACGTGTGATCTACTGACGAGCCTTCAGTGGGCGTGACGGATAGCGCACAACAGTATATAATATTACAATATGTAATATAGCCTATTTTATATATATATATATATATACACATACAGCCCCCTCTCTCCGAAGCCTCGAATATTCTGTGTTGACTACTACCGTCCTGGCACTATGGGAACACCCCCAGCCTCTGAAGCATGTGTGCAAACGTCCCAATGCAAATTGGCTACAGCTGAGTGATGACGTCACTTGGCATGCTGGCATGCACTATAAAAGAGGTACCTCTGCACTACGTCATCAGCTTCAGGTTGTCTGAAGTAAGATGCAGGAGGCATGTCTGGAGTATGGCAGCAAGATGCAGCATCTCGTTTCTTTTCAGGGAACCAGGGTTATATTCATAACCTGAGACATTCCCTTCGAATCGTTCTCCAACCAATATGCCCATATAGGTCATTTGTCACTTCCCTGAAATACGACCAATCAGAGCATTTATTAAATGTGTGCTCCTATCGACTACAGGACACTTTCATATTTATGCATTGTACACTTTCATGCGATCATGGGTTCGATCCCAGGGAACACACATGCTCATAAAACATATATGCACTATACATAACTTTCCAACACGTCTACCAAATGCATACATGTAAATGTGTTTTGCGAAATGCAAATGGTGGGTAAAGAACCATGTAAAAAGTCCACACATTGCATTTAAATGAACACTCATTTTTATTGGTAATGACAGTCATACGTCATTTCATGGTGACATGGTGACCTATAGGGTCATTTTTTGGAGGAGTTGCAGTCTCAGTTGTACTACTACATACTTCCTCTACACAGCACTGTGAATAAGATTCAAGGTAGCTCAACTAAAATTCTTACACTGTTAACTTTCATTCTAGACAGGATCTATAGGAATGCATACCTGCATACAGCAAGGTATGCAGAGTCCTCCGAGCTCCTGCATCTAGTGCTAGGCAGCGGGAAGGATATGAGAAACTTTATCTAAATTACAACCGAATCATAAGGGATTCATCCCAACATCAACTTCTCCCTCCTTAATGAATGTGCGGGGCATTCTAACAAAAAGTGTGGAAACACTCCGAGGTGTCACCTGTAGAATCAAGTAACACAATAAAGAGCACACCCCCACTGCTACAGTACACTTAGTCAGAATTAAATCATGACTCACCAACTGCAGTAGTCAGCGCTCATTTATGTATCAGAGGTTTACATCACAACAGAGCAGAGACAGGCTTCACGATACAGTCCCTCACTCTGGTCAAAGTCTCTCAGCAGGTCTGCCTGAAAGACTTGCAACATGGCCAACATGTGCAAAGCCCCAACAGCCTGGCTAGCTGCTGCATAAGCTCTGCCCACTAATTTAGATGTAAAATGGTAGGGTTTAGTAGGAAGAACGAGAGCCTTTCACAAGGATGGAGCTTCCGGAGAGAGGTAGTCGGCCAAAGCCTCTTCAACCGGGGGCATCATCGCACACCCATGACCTTGCAACCCCTTCACATTAAAGTAGTTCAGTGTCTGGTCGAAAAACATGAGCTGAAAAGGAATTTCATCATGAAGCTTTGGGAGGAAAGGAAGGCTTACAGGCTAGGGACGTTTAGGACCTAGGAGTAACCGCTCATCGAGCCTGCCAGGAACAGGCTCCTCCCTCTCCACACAATATTCCAAACGAAGTCTAGTCATGGCGCGGGTCAAAACATCCACCAACTCATGATTAGTGGGAGTGAGGCAGGAAGCGGGCCCACTCTGATTGTCCACCTGAACTGCCATCCCCTCTGGTTCCTCAGAACCAGAGTTGGGCAATGACCAGCACTCAGATGAATCGCAAGCCTCCTCAGCTTGTGCTTCCTGATCTGACCTGAGGATATCAGAGCTTGCGATTGAAGCTGAGGAAAGGGAAAGACCCATCTCCAGCTCCTCAGTAAGATCAACGTGTGAGCCCCACAACCTGTGAGCCGCCTCAGTGGGACCCGAACCATGGGCTTACCCTCTTCCCCCTAAACGGGGCCAGACAGGGCCCTCAAGTGCTGACCAGGCATGCACTGCTCCCAAGCACATAACACGCATCTCGTGTGTGTCCGAGTAAGAAACCTCCACCAGGGTGGCACACATCTTCTAAAGGCTCTTTCCATAGTAGAGCAGTGCATAAAGCAATTGAAGACAGCAAAAGCTGATGAAGTAGTTGACAAAAATGATGATAAGTGACGTCATCACTCAGCTGTAGCTGAATTTCTATTAATTTCTTGGAATTTTAATTCCTTTTATTAATTGATTTTATTCATGTTCAATCCGTATTTGTTATAGCAGTTTCTAAGTCTTCTGACAAAAGACTTCTCTGCCTCACCTAGACAGTCATCTCACAGTTCTGCACAAATACAGTACATACTCGGCTACAAATCAATTCAATAGTAATGAGTTTGAGGGTGTACAACATGTACTACAGTATTTACTGTACATAGAATAATGAACGTTCTCTCGTCTGAAGTACTGCTACTATGTACTGTAATTCTATTGTATGTGTAAGTAGTATTGAAACCTTGTAGATGAGCCTGTAGGCCAACTTTCCTCATGGTCATTCCATCCAGAAGAACATGGTCAACTATAGTGCTTTGTATTTCATCTGGAACAAATGACCTTTGACCTCATCCCCTTCGTTTTTATTTTCCCCTCCTTTTCCTCTGTTTCCCACTACCAGGATTAATTTTCCAAAACTCATAATCACTTGTGCTCCTGTGCATATCTTCCTAAGATTCGGACTGGTGTGTCATCAGTTTTGCTACTGAATGTTCACATATAGATAAATGTGTGCTGTTTGAGTTTTGCATATTTTTTGATGCTTGAGTTACTTATATTGTGTGTTTGTGTTTTCTGAATGAGAACATGGTTAAACCTGTGCAAAATTATGGCGTTTTTGTGTAGACGAAAACACTGAGCAAATTGGAACGAGTGTGCAAACAGATGAAATGGGTTAAAAGTTTTGAGAAACGTGTCTTTGTTTTGAGAACTGTATGAATGTTTTGGAAAATTTTGCCAAATGAATCAGTTATAGTGTGTTAGCAATCGAGAAAAACTAATAAAGTTTCATGTTAAATCTAAGGTTATGTGTAAAACCACTGTTGCAGGATTATTGTGACACAAATAAAAAAAAAAGAGTAAGAGGCTTTTTTGGCACAGGCTGCACTGCACAGCCACTCAGAAGCAAGTTAATGAGGAAAGGGGAATCATGTTTCTCCTGTCTTACTGCAGCTGATCATTTCTGGTTTAAACCCAAAGTACCATCTTGCCTCTACCTCTTGCGTGTCCAGTGCTTTGTGTTTTGCATATTTTTATTTAAATTCAGCTTTAAAGAATAAATCATGTTAAGGTAAATGTGTGTGCATGTATAGAACTAACAAAATAACATTGAGTTGCTTAATTGAAAGCTTATTGTATTATGTAGAGCAGAGTATTATGATAGAAAGATGGACTGAGCGAGTGTGATTACCTGTTGATTCTTCAGCTTGATCTCATATTTAGAATAAAACATTAGTTTGAATTACTACTGAGGGAAGCATTCTTTATTTTAGTAAACTTTTAGCTGCTAAGGGGATTTCCCATGATAATGCTGGTCAATCTATTTGTTGGTTGTGTCTTACAAGGTGTTTTTAAAAGTAAAAATAATGTCCTTTTTTCGTTGTTCCTTCATTACTAGTTCTAAAGTGATGTTTTCGAATTAGTAATGGAGACTTGAGCTCATCTGTTAGTACTTTGTGTGCACTGGCATGGACAAACAACACAAACCGACAGACACATTCACATAGTGCACTTGCTGTAGACACAGAAGCAAACGCTGATTGTTCAGGATATACTTTTAAGCTTGGTCATTACGTCACCCCTTGAAAGTTAACCAACATTACATATGAGATGTTTTTCATGGTTTTAAGGCCATCTTCCAATAACACTGAAAGAGTGAAACTTTATTTATTTATTAATTTTTATGAAGTGCAGATTTATTCATTTGTAATATACCTTTTATGTAAATAAACTATGAACTGTATATTTTAATTTTGAACTAAATTCTAGTTGCCCTGTCTCTTTATGCTCTCCTCCTGTTTGCTCTGGTGTGACTGGTTAAGTAAATGATGCAGTCCGTGACGGACAGATCGTTAATGGCTGGTCTATGTGGTAATACAATACATCGGGCAGGACATCCAAATGCTCACCTATCATTTATCGGCTTTTCATCTGAAAGATGTATGTAGTAGCAACTTTACATGGCCGCTCAATCTAATGTTAACCTAGAAAAATATGCGAAAAACTTCGAAACTCTGTTTATGAAAAATATATCTATAGAGAGTGAAATGTCTACTTTCAAATGAACCAATTCAAATAGAAAATGTGTGTTTGCATGGATGATTTACATGAAATTTAATGTGTGTGCGATGCACTGTTAATTGTTTAAGCTGGCTTTAAGTTCAATACATTTCCTAAGGTGGGCATGCTGTGATATGTATTGTATTTTTACTGTAACAGATTCCGGCCAAAAAAACACAATGCAGAAGTGGGAGGGAATGGGAGTCATTCTTCTGGGATTAGGACGGGAGGGGATTTTCCCCTCGTTTTTTCGTGGGATGGGACAGCATTTTTTTTTTTGTGTGTGGGAGTGGGACGGGAGAGGTTTGAAAATTCACTCCCGTGTCACCCTCTACTTCTCTTATAAAACTGAAATTTTTTTTTTCATGGTAAACTCTAAAAATATTTCAATCCAAAAGTATTGTTTAGTGTAAAACATGTTGAAGATTATCAGTTAAGCTGTCAATTCATTAAATGATAAGCCGTTTCCTCTAAAAAGCTGTTTATTCAGTGTAGTGAAGCCTCTCCTCCATTGACATCCATTAAAAAAACGGCCTCTGGTCTCCTTTCCCACATACTGCCAAAGCGGAAGTGTTAGCATTAGCCTTTTTTTGGCTAAAGGTTGCAAGCTTGCCTTCTAGTGGCTTTGATGATATTGTGTTTTCAGACCACACGTTGGCCTTAATTTTTGGTACACTGGAAGATGTATGGATTGTGGATGTACTCGAGTGGTGCACAAAACTCACAAAATAAGTCTACCATGCACCCTCAGAACATTTCTGCCAAAAAAAAACAAAAAACAATTACCAACTTGACCTCATGCATCATCAAACAAACAAACAAAAACAATTTATTCATTTTATTTTTAGAAATTGCATTTGTCTTAATTTTTTTTCGAAGTTTTAATTAGAAAAAGCCTTTTGGGACATTGGCAACAAAATCTTACAGCATTGATAAGAAATTAAGAAGACAGCTGTATTACTGCATTCATCTGTTGACTTTTTTTTGTCTGAATTTTAAAACATCATGCAGATATCCGTCATGTATACATCTACATTTGATAGATACAAAAGGCATATCCTGTTTTTCTAGGTTATGATTCACATTTAATGTGTAAAACTCAACAGTGAACTCGGATGAGCAAAGTCATAAATAGGTTTCTGCATGAGACATTGTCTTGAAGAGTGTTAAACTCAAGGTCACACTAATGAAAATCTGTAAATTCATCTCTTGTCACACATGCCACTCCTATGCCATGTTTACATTGTAACTTTTTTTCTTTTTACATTTGTAACCGATGTTGTCCTGAGAGAATCCAACAACAAATATATCCAATACTAAGATGCTACCCCAATCTACTCTTCTCACACACATACCTTGTATTTAATTGTTGCCTCTGAATGTTATAGATATACATAAAAAGGAAATTAAATGATTTTGAGGTAGCATTTTCTTACAAGTACAATCTTACTTCAATATGTGCCTAAAGTGCATTTTAAATTTACTCATGATAACAGCGTTTTAAACAATGTTTTCTCACCTGCTGTAGGTCCACCAGGCAAAAGGGGAAGAAGAGGACGCAATGGAGACTCTGGTGAGTGTGTTTTAACTCCAAGTTTTCAAACTGTTAAATCATGAAAATTATTTGCTGGCCACAGTCTGTGGGACAGTTAATAAATGTCCCCCTTAACCACAATTTCCAAGTGCCTGAGGAATCTTTCAGTACAATTACATGCTAGCACTGGATTCTGTGTCCAGTGAATAACATTCCAAAGGGTTTGGTTTATTATAGTAGCTGTTACCATTAGTTACATTTTTACTGAACCTCCAGTTAGAGGTGCAGACACAAGTCAGCCACGCAAATTCTGTTCAAAGGGGCTATTTTCTGGAAGACACATATGCATACCTCCAGGATCACATTAAATGGAAGAAAAAATCTTCAATCTCAAGTATGTATATGTAGAGTATCAGTGGTAAGCTGAAGTGGAACATGTTGATTATCCAAGGACTACCCTCTGTACTACCCTCTCTACTCTCCATAAAAAGCTCATTCAAATTACTGCATGTAGAGGTGCATTCTCTGTTACAGAGTACTGGATTCTATTTGTTTTTCTATTGTGAGTTTCTCTTGTAAAAATATGTTTGAATGTGTAAATGTGACACATTAGATAAAAAATAAAAAAATCTATATATTATAAATATACTAAACAATGTTCTAATTTAATAAATAGATCATAAAAAGTAATTTTTTAAATTTTATTTTATCTTTTTATTTTGTGTGTGGGGGGGGGGGGGTTTGCTATTTTTTTATTTTTTTTTTACAAAAGTAAACCTCAAAATCTAAAGAGGAAAAGCAGGGCAATTCTTCTCTTATGCAAGACAATAGTCGCGTGGTCTTTGCAGAAACAGCATGGTGTATGGCTGTGAAAAAGCACGCCCTCATAAGCCAATATCTATAGTCACATGAGCAAAAACTTAATTAAACTTGTCTACGACCACACACACACATCCATGATGTGGTCTAAAGTAAGGCCAAAACAAATCGCTTGATTGTCACATAAATATTTCTTAAGTTTGGATGTTCCTTACTTAAAAAAACATGCCAATGATCAATTTGAGCCGTTTTGTTACACAGACTCACCCTCATAGAAACGATGCATGTTCTCTTAGAAGTAAAGACTCCTATGTCTATATGAGCATCTCGGCACTCTAGGGCTTGTTGTTGTTGTTTTTCCTCACTTAGACTAAAATAAAACGCAAATAAATCTCTCCATTTATGCCATTTTCCTCCATGTCTGGGTCAGGTGTATGGTGCTTCTGTCAGAAAACAAATTTGGTGTCTGTGCTTCTCATCAATCGACAGTTGAGAAAGATTTTAGGGAGACGTTTTTAACTGTACCACTGAAGCAGTGCAAATGCAAGCTGAATCCATCCACATTCATATCAGTGTTTGCCTGGCTAGAGGGTTTCCAAACCTGGGAAACGCAGACCTTTAGGGTAAATGGAACATCCTTTTATCTGGTCACCTACAGCCTACATCAACCAGCTAATAGAAAGAGGAGTGCAAATGAGAAAAATACCAGGGTGTTTATGCAGGAACTGAAGTTCAGAGTGACATAAGTAAAAGGAGTTTGAAAATGAAGAGATCGTTGTTTGGATGTGTTAGAGGTGGAAAAGGCAGTGGAAATCTCCTCAAGTCAAGCTGCTGCGGTTGTCTGTGCCGAAGCTAAACTGGTCATCAGTGTTTAATGCACAAGGCCTGAAACATTCATAAGTTAGATAACCCAAGACCTGAAGCAAATTACTCATGGCTAATAAAACTGTGGCCACAGAGTTTTCATATAAACTCTCACTTGCTTAAAGGGCACTTTACATTCTTCTACTGTATATGATACTGTCTTTCTGGCTTTAAACTGCATTCATGCTTTTAAAGTTCAATATGTTGACTTTTACAAATACAAACATTTTATGAAATCAGATTAATATTTAAATAAATGCTTTACAGTTTTTTTTAATTGGTTTGATACTATTTTGTGTACATTTGGTGTACATTATCGAAACTCTTAGTACAAAACTTTAAACCGATCACACTTGTAATACAACTAGTCATTCTTTCAAAACCTGATGATTTCATTGTAGTTGCACATTTTCATTCCACATAATCATTGTTTCAGAACACAAGATCATTGTGATATGTATTGAGAACATTTGGTTTAATCACCAAAACACAACAGTAAGATCTTTTTTTCAGCTTAGTATTTTTAACAATCAGTTCATTCAGTAGCAAACAACACAAGGTACAGGTTTCAAATCACCCTCGGTGCTGAATGAATGTTACTGTAAAACTATATACACAGCCATCACAGCAAATGTTACACTTACGTTCAGACAAAAGCTATATATAAAAAAAACAACCTTTATACAACATAAAAATGTGATCAAAGAACACATCAAAAGTCATTTACATACGCAAGCAAAAAAAGTGTTTTATTTTAATTTACAACAATACTATGGTTGCATGTGAAAAAGAAACAAACAAACAAACAACCTGTAAATGTAGACCTGAAATTCACATTAATTATCAAGCATGTCTTCAACATTCGGCCATAAATTTATCAACATCACCGTTAATGTCTTCATTGTTCAGGCACCGCGGGAAAAACCATCTAGCATGACGAATCCAGGCTTGACACTACTCTGAATTTATATCACCACAAGCTTCATCCATGGCTTGAAGAAGGGTGACATGCTCAAGGGGATGGCGATCATACACCTTCCATCTCCATGTAGAGAAGAATTCCTCAATTGGGTTGAGGAAAGGAGAGTATGGGGGAAGGTAGAGGGTCATGAACCGAGGATGTGCCTGAAACCATTCCCGAACCAGCTCTGCATGGTGGAAACTGACATTGTCCCACACAAAAACATAGATGCCAGCTTCACCCTGACAGGACTGCTCAAGCTCATTTAGAAAAGCTATCAGGTGTTCAGTGTTGTATGATCCTAGAACTGGTCTACAGCCTACCACACCATCTTCAGATATAGCTGCACACATTGAGATGTTTCCCCCACGTTGTCCAGGCACTTGGATGGTTGCCCTTTGGCCAATAAGGTTACGTCCATGGCGTCTGGTTTTTGCCAGATTGAAACCGGACTCATCAACAAAAATATACTTGTAATGATTCACAGCAGTGTCCAGCTCCATCACCCTCTAAAATAATAATAATTTGGTTAGCTCTTTTACAAATAATAGTTGACATTGTTAGTCAGTACTGTAAATTGCATGTCATACAGTACACCAATTTAGTGTTGTACCTGAACATATTCTGAACGCAGTTGTTTCACCCGGGCATTGTTTCTCTCAAAAGGCACCAAGTAAATTGGTTTCACAGAAACCTGGTGCTTCTTCAAAAGGCGGCCAATATTTGGAAGGCTAATTGACAGCACATTGGCAAAGGTGTCATTGCTGTTCTCAATAGCCTGCTTGATTTCAGACAGCAGTATGTCATTCCTTGCCCTGACCATTTCCACCACAGCTAACTCCTGCTGGTCAGTCAAAACACGTGAGCGAACACCACCAGGTTGTCTCCTGTTAATTCTGAGAGGACAACAGTATGCTGTCAATATTTTACTATTACAAATGACATAAAACGGTGACAATTATATGTTGTTCTTCTATATAGTAATGCCATTACTGTAACAGTACTA
>NW_015506156.1:355449-356070 GCF_001515645.1 Sinocyclocheilus grahami
TAACTTCAAACTCTTTGCAATTTTTCTCTGAGAAACTCCTTTCTGATATTGCTCCACTATTTTTCGCCGCAGCATTGGGGGAATTGGTGATCCTCTGCCCATCTTGACTTCTGAGAGACACTGCCACTCTGAGAGGCTCTTTTTATACCCAATCATGTTGCCAATTGACCTAATAAGTTGCAAATTGGTCCTCCAGCTGTTCCTTATATGTGCATTTAACTTTTCCGGCCTCTTATTGCTACCTGTCCCAACTTTTTTGGAATGTGTAGCTCTCATGAAATCCAAAATGAGACAATATTTGGCATGACATTTCAAAATGTCTCACTTTCAACATTTGATATGTTATCTATATTCTATTGTGAATAAAATATAAGTTTATGAGATTTGTAAATTATTCCATTCCTTTTTTACTCACAATTTGTACAGTGTCCCAACTTTTTTGGAATTGGGTTTGTATATTGTAAAAGTATAGTGAAGTTACTATAGCAGACTTACCATTTTTCTTGGCGAAAAGTTCTGATGATAGAGCTGACAGTTGACCTTTGTAAGTTAGGCTGAACTAACCTGGCAGCCTCTGCCATGGTAAGGCCTCTGTTAACCACATGGTCAGCAATGATGGCC
>NW_015506156.1:356161-358233 GCF_001515645.1 Sinocyclocheilus grahami
CTGTCCCACCTTTTTTGGAATGTGTAGCTCTCATGAAATCCAAAATGAGCCAATATTTGGCATGACATTTCAAAATGTCTCACTTTCAACATTTGATATGTTATCTATATTCTATTGTGAATAAAATATAAGTTTATGAGATTTGTAAATTATTCCATTCCTTTTTTACTCACAATTTGTACAGTGTCCCAACTTTTTTGGAATTGGGTTTGTATATTGTAAAAGTATAGTGAAGTTACTATAGCAGACTTACCATTTTTCTTGGCGAAAAGTTCTGATGATAGAGCTGACAGTTGACCTTTGTAAGTTAGGCTGAACTAACTTGGCAGCCCCTGCCATGGTAAGGCCTCTGTTAACCACATGGTCAGCAATGATGAGATTAGAGATGATGGTGTGCTGTCTTCTACCTACATTTCTCTGAAGACCACCTCTTTGTTGAGGAGCACCAGCACCTCTTTGTCTTGGCCCACGTCCACCTCTCTGTTGAGGAGCACCACCACCTTTTTGTCTTGGCCCACATCCACCTCTCTGTTGAGGAGCACCACCACCTCTTTCTCTTGGTCCATGTCCACCTCTCTGTTGAGGAGCAACACCACCTCTTTCTTTTGATCCATGTCCACCTCTCTGTTGAGGAGCTCCACCACCTCTTTCTCTTTGTCCATGTCCACCTCTCTGTTGAGGAGCACCACCACCTCTTCAATGCAGGTTTCCTCTCTCTACAAGTCAAAAAACAGGTTTTATAAAGCATATTGCCCCCAGAATCCTATTTTATTATGTGCCATAGGACTTTTATTGATTATTGACTGAATTGTTTCATTATTTTATGTTTGTCTAATTAGTAATATACAGAATGGTGTAATGACTTGATTACTTAATTTTAGGGAATTAATTATTATTAATTCATTCAGGTTTTAAAAGGACTCAAATCTGAAAATTCTGAGTCAACCTGATTAAAGCTGAATTCAAATCTGACATCCTTATCCAATCACTATGTGGTCTTTCACTGATCGCTGTAATGAAATTAACTACTTTGTAAGGGAATTAATTATTATTAATTCATTCAGGTTTTAAAACGACTCGAATCTGAAAATTCTGAGTCAACCTGATTAAAGCTGAATTCAAATCTGACATCCTTATCCAATCACTATGTGGTCTTTCACTGATCGCTGTAATGAAATTAACTACTTTGTAAGGGAATTAATTATTATTAATTCATTCAGGTTTTAAAACGACTCGAATCTGAAAATTCTGAGTCAACCTGATTAAAGCTGAATTCAAATCTGACATAATTCATTCAGGTTTTAAAAGGACTCAAATCTGAAAATTAATCTTATTAATTTTGAGCAAAATAACAAGGATCTAGGCAGAGTTTTAACTTTAAAATTATATGACAAACAATGATTCGTTATCAATGAAACATGAATTTTATTGGCTATTCTAGATTACATCAAAACTAAGCTAAAACACACATACACACAAACATACAGTTTCTTTAGAATGAGAGTTGATGGAGTTGCATGAAGTTTCCAAGTTCTAACTCGTTTTCACGAGTGATTTAAATTCACCTGAGAGAATTCACAAAGCAGAGAATTTTAGCTTATGTTTACTGTTCCTCGTGGCTACTGGATGGCTGCTGGAGGGAAATTCCTTCGCTGATTGGCTGTTGCGGTGACGTCGGAATGACGTTTGAATGACGTCCTTTTGGGAAAGCCCTCGTTCTGCTGGTTGGTTGCCGGGCTACGGAAGAGGCTTCAGCAGTCCTGCTAAAAGCCTGAGTTTGCAAGACTTTGCGTTCTGCAGAGTTACGAAGCTTCAACTGAAGTGTTTGAGTTCTTAGATGGTCTCGCTTGTGCGATGTTACGGCGTGGGGGCGCTTTGTCGCGCTCACCAAGGTGAAAGCCAAAGTTCTTTTTTGAGTGAGAGAGCGAGCGAGCAAGAGCGCTGTCTATTTTAAGCAGGCTGACCTTTGGTCCGCCCAACGACACGATCTTCCAATCAGACGCTGTTGCAGGGCTTAGCCACGCCCTGTGTGGTTCCTTTTTTTTATGCACAAGTCACATGCCCCCGTGGGG
>NW_015506156.1:358252-408543 GCF_001515645.1 Sinocyclocheilus grahami
TTTATTATATCCGTTTGGGATATAATAGTTCCATCCATTGGTGGTCACAAGACATCGTGGTTTCTATATGTTGTGAACAAACCTTTTCAGTCCTTGATACAAAGAAAGCTTTGTTGTCTCTTGATTGAATCAGTCTTTAATCACTCCTCTGAGTAGATGACGACACGACCGGCAGGAAGTCGACCCAGAATATTGGAATCATGTGCTGGGTGATTAGCAAACCTCATGATGGCTGATAGGGGCATAATAGTAGTGTCCGTATATGATAGAAAATCCCTACAATGGCATAAGCGAATTATACCAAATATCAAATTTTGTGTTTTATACAATCAGTTTTTTTCTTTCAGGAGACACAAGACTCTATAAATTGTAAAATCCATGTGGTTTATTACAATCTAAAACAGAATCCACATCCTCCAGCTTTATATCATTCCATTTATGCGCATAATTTTAGTCCCCTTCATCACCTCTGCATCAGCATCTTACCTCAATCAGCATCCTGCCTGCCTCAGCCTCAGCATCAGCACACTGCACACTGGAGATCAGACGCGAGCTGCGCCGCTAGCTCCGCGCTAACTGCTTCTGCCATGAGCTTGCGGCTGCAATCTGGTCTTCAGAATGTGAAACTAAGAAATTTATAAACACAGCACTGTAATAATATCCATGTATATTTATTGAAACGCATCCTTACTCTCAATACATTGTTTTTCAGATTGTTAGCTGTGCTTTTACGTTTAAAAATAATGATTATATTAAAAACGGAGCAAAAGCGCTCATATGTGCTCACTAGCATCACGTTCTTCATCTATAACTTTCATTATAATGTTCATAGATTGCCATTATCCGAGCCGTCGATGTGTTAGCCTTCCAGCGTGCATTATCGCCTTCAAAACAGTCAAAAAAACCCTACAAGACCCACGCTCAAAACAGCTCCAGCGCTGACCCGGATCCTCTCTCCCCCCCCTCCTGTCTATTGACCCTAGGGCTGGACAATATGGCCAAAATTTATATCACGATATATTTCTTAATTTCGGTCGATACAATATAATTCCGATATCGATATGAACACTATTTAAAAAAGCCTTGTAAAAACTTCCAAGATCGCCCACAACAGATGTCTGTGCATACAAACTTATGAAAAATGAATTTGCCAAGTCTGACACCTCATATAAAACCATATAATACTTTAGAAAAAAAAACAGCACAAATAAAATAATGTTCACCTTTTATTTGTATTTAGCCTTCATACAAACAAGAAATGTGAAATCACTGTCAAATAAACATAGAATAAATTACTTTTTAAAATATATTCAAATAGGAAATATTTCTGAATTTTACTGTTTTTGCTGTACTTTGGATCAAATAAATGCAGACCTGGTGAGCAGAAGAGAATTCTTAAAAAAAAAAAAAAAACATTAAAAATCTTACTTTTCAAAAACCTTTGACTGGTAATGTAGGGGGGCTGATTATTGTTATAGATTGAAACAAATGTGCTTCAGCCAGGATAAAGAATATGAAAAGTGCTCTGAGTTGCTGCAAAAAAAAAGAGCAACAACAAAAACATGTTGCTGGAGACGGGCTTATTGAAAATTGAAAAACTGATTGTCTGCCAGCAGGAGGTGCATTGAGAGCGGTAGAACTTGCGGTTTCTCCGGTAACGGCTGTAATCAAAGCAGCTCCGCTCATGAATGCTACTTTATCAGATAAAATAAAAAAATGTCATCGAAACTTTTCTGAAGACAGTTCCCTTCAGAGATACATTCATATAAAACACCTGCGCCACGTTTTGATTTTGAAACGTGCAGTGCTCATGTTTATTCAACGAAGTCAAATGCCACAAATACATCAATGTATGGGAAACACTGGTAATGTATATCGAAATATCGGAAATGTGTTTAAAAATCATATCACCGTTATTGAAAAGAATTATATCGCGATACATATTGATATTGAATTATTGTCCAGCCCTAACTGACCCAGAGTTGTCAAATTTCATGGCTCTGAGCAGCAGGCGCGCTTGAGTGGCGTGTAATCTGACCTATTGCCGCCCACTGAGTAGCCCAGTGTTGTAGAACATAAGAGCCACTGGCCGGAGTTGCTATGATTTGGAAAGCGCCTGTTTGCCAAAAGAGCGGGGGTTTTTCTCTGGTGCGCTTCTGTTGCACTTCTGCGACAAAACAGTGGATTTCTCACCAATGCGAGCACACAGAAACGTGAAAATGGTCTTGTTTGAAAGAAGAGATCCTAACCTAAAAGATAATATATACAGCTGCATCTCAATAAATTAGAATGTCATGGAAAGGGTCATTTATTTCAGTAATTCAACTCAAATTGTAAAACTCGTGTATTAAATAAATTCAATGCACACAGACTGAAGTAGTTTAAGTCATTGGTTCTTTTAATTGTGATGATTTTGGCTCACATTTAACAAAAACCCACCAATTCACTATCTCAACTTATTAGAATAGTTCATAAGACCAATAAAAAAACATTTTTAGTGAGTTGTTGGCCTTCTGGAAAGTATGTTCATTTACTGTACATGTACTCAATACTTGGTAGGGGCTCCTTTTGCTTTAATTACTGCCTCAATTCGGCGTGGCATGGAGGTGATCAGTTTGTGGCACTGCTGAGGTGGTATAGAAGCCCAGGTTTCTTTTGACAGTGGCCTTCAGCTCATCTGCATTTTTTGGTCTGTGTTTCTCATTTTCTCTTGACAATACCCCAGAGATTCTCAATGGGGTTCAGGTCTGGTGAGTTTGCTGGCCAGTCAAGCACACCAACACCATGGTCATTTAACCAGCTTTTGGCAGTGTGGGCAGGTGCCAAATCCTGCTGGAAAATGAAATCAGCATCTTCAAAAAGCTGGTCAGCAGAAGGAAGCATGAAGTGCTCCAAAATTTCTTGGTAAACGGGTGCAGTGACTTTGGTTTTTAAAAAACACAATGGACCAGCACCAGCAGATGACATTGCACCCCAAATCATCACAGACTGTGGAAACTTAACACTGGACTTCAAGCAACTTGGGCTATGAGCTTCTCCATCCTTCCTCCAGACTCTAGGACCTTGGTTTCCAAATGAAATACAAAACTTTCTCTCATCTGAAAAGACGACTTTGAACCACTGGGCAACAGTCCAGTTCTTCTCCTTAGCCCCAGGTAAGATGCCTCTGACATTGTCTGTGGTTCAGGAGTGGCTTAACAAGAGGAATACGACAACTGTAGCCAAATTCCTTGACACGTCTGTGTGTGGTGGCTCTTGATACTTTGACCCCAGCCTCAGTCCATTCCTTATGAAGTTAACTCAAATTCTTGAATCGATTTTGCTTGACAATCCTCATAAGGCTGCGGTTCTCTCGGTTGGCTGTGCATCTTTTTCTTCCACACTTTTTCCTTCCACTCAACTTTCTGTTAACATGCTTGGATACAGCACTCTGTATACAGCCAGCTTCTTTGGCAATGAATGTTTGTGGCTTACCCTCCTTATAAATGAACTTTTCCACAACATTCTAATTTATTGAGATGCACCTGTAGTGTTTGGCTGTTTGCGGCTGACTGAAGCAATTGTGCAAGTAGGAATATGACGCATCTAAATGTTTCCTCAGAGGTATCAAATTTCACATCGCGATTCTATTGAAGGTCATTCGATCTGTGATTGTCACACAATGAAATACGCTACATAGTCAAATTCCTGAGAATAAGAGCTTTCTTGTGATATATGACTTGACTGTTTTGTGAAAAATGTAAAAAATACACATTCTTCGGGAAAAATTATTCGCAATCATTAGGCGGAAATTCGTGTGTGGGTCGAATACATTTCTAAGCTTCATTTTACTGCTATATGTATCATAAAACCAAAAGTAATGATATTCATTGTAAAGAAGACACTCCAATATACCATATAAGGAAGGCTTTGCAAATTAAGCATAAACATTTTTTACTGATTTTGGACCCGTATCCGGGTCCAGAGTTTTAAGATCAGTTAAATTAAATGATAGACAAATGTATTAAACAATGACAAGAGATGCAAATCAAAAGTTTGATAGTAATAGCTTTATGAAAGGCAGTTACTGTGAATGAAACATTTATATAGATGAAACACTTATTTTGTGTAGTGAACATTTTGTGATTGTGTATTGTACTAACACAATTGAAAATATGCTGAAATGTTTGAAAAAAGTGCACTTTTGATGATCTGTTGTGATATGAGTACTAAGAGTTTTGAAAATGTACCAATTGCTTGTGAAAATTGCGCCAAAGCAATAAAAAAAAATGTAATACTTACTTTATTATATAAATACTCTTTGTAACTATGGTTAGTTGTAACAGACAATTTCGCTGTGGACTAAAGTTAATTAAACTTACAATTTTAAGTCAAGCACAGACATTTGTTTTTAGTTTAAACATTACATTATAACTATTTTAAGTTGTGATAACTGAGATACTGTCCACTTTGAAATTCAGTATTGCATAATGCCGTTGATGCTATGAAATGCTTCTTTGTGAACAGACTTGTCTGAAGCACATGTGAACAATCTTGAAATTTCAGCATTTCACACGTTCTTTATATGTCCTTTTTAACTCCTGCACATGACATGGAAAAAAATGTCTATAAATTAATTATTGATTATAGTTAAATGTCAACTTCAGTGATTTTAAAACACGTTCCTTTACTAGGTTTCTGTATACATTTTATTCATGATTCGATAAAAACTTTAATTTTTTTATGCAGAAGCATTTGAATTCAAGAGTAAATCCACTCAATTTTCATTTTGTTTACTATAACCCTGTAAAAGTTGGTGTGAGAGAAAACAATAAGGTATACAAATAGACTGGTTTGTTGGTCACCAGCATGGGATGCTGGTTGCTGGTCCCCAGCACGGTAAGCAGGTGTGCTGGTGGACCAGCATCATTTTTTTAATTAATTGTAATAAATTATATAATAAAACACATTTCTGTATGGACCACTATCGTCCAAGATGACTGACAATTAGCATACAATTTGGATTGGCAGTATGGCAGGATTGGCAACTCCCTGCGCATCCATGCAGTCTAGTATGGATAAGAGCAGGGAGAGCAGCAATAAACCCCCAGTGTAAGAGAACAGAACCCACATAAATGTATTGCAGATATCATTAGGTTCAATAATTTAATGTAATATTTTGAAATTAGTCTGATTCAAGGAGAATTTCTCAGCACAAAATGACAGCAAAAATCTCAAAGCCTTAAGCAACAGCATGTAGCCTTTACCCAATGAAGGAAACAGAATGTTGCCAAACCCACAAGCATGTTGCCATTAACCAGATGACCTAACGAGTATGTTGCCAGTACCTGAAGCTTAATCAGCAACATGTTCTCAATAACAACCAGACAGCTTAGGAACAAGCATGCTCACAATTAGCCTTTTTCCTTTGGCTTCCGGACTGGCGCTTGCAGGGTAAAAGTTTTTCCGGTGACAACTGACAACTACTTAACAAGAATGATTTTGAGAACCAAAGTCTTTTTATACAAATTAGAGATTATGAAAATGTTTGAACTGCCGGTACTTTACTCTGCAAAGCGAAAACATTTCACAATTAACTGTTTGGTCAGCTCGGGTTATCAAATACAAGTTTGTTTAATTCTAAATGGTGGCCGTTATAATTCAGTTAGTTTTGCCATTCTGTCCGTTTGGTGCTGGCTGTGCATTTTGACTCGCCACGTGAATTTTTTGCTATTATTATTATTATCATTATTATTATTATTATTATTATTATTATTAAAGTAATATTGTATTTTCTACTTGCTCTCCTTTGCATTCTTAATGTGATGGTTTAAATGTATGTTGCATAATGTGCCCTGGGAAATACATATTAAACAAGACGTTACTCAGATTCATGACTTTATTCCTATTGTGTCGGATTAAGTTGTTGTGTTGAGTTTAATATGCTTCAACCTGACTCAGTTAAAATTGTTTAATGTATTCCTCAGGCATGTGATCAGCTAGAGACAAAAAAGCACCAAAATGACCACGCCCCCTGCACTTATTATTAAAAATATATCTTATATATATATATATATATATATATATATAATAATTATATAAAATAATAAAATATTAATTATATATAATAATTATATAACATAATAAAGTATTAATAGAATTGTTATTATTATTAAAGTACCTGCCAAAAGTTTGGAAACATTACAATTATTAATGATTGTGAATTAAATACCTTCATCTGTAACGTGGAGATTGGGTTTTGTTTCTTGTTCATTGTTTTCATGTCATGGGCTGCGTTCCAGTTCGTTTTTTATGCCCTTCACTCGCAAACTTCCCTACGTCTCGTTTACTCGGATGTACGTCATTGATTAAGTTGCATGAGTGCCCACTTATGGCGGAACCCTTGGAATGGGCTGAACTGGAACGTCCTTAAGCCCTTGATCACTTAGAATCAGCTATGGAGTTGGTTTATTGTTTATATTTTTTCCATTATGAATTTGTTTGGTGCAGCATTCTATATGTATATAGGTATGTTTGGGCTGTTATAAATGTTTAAAAAAAATTATATATTATAGAGTTGTTTGGGGTGGGGATAAATTAAACGCGATCCGCGATGACGTCACAATCGTGTTGCATTGTGGTCTATGGAGCGGCCTGAAGTGTGCATATGAAGCAGACTCGCGCCCTCTGTCAAAATCGAGGGGTCGAGGGTCTGTCCATATAAACTTCCCTCGTCCACTTCACGAAGTGGAACGCACTTCAAAATGGCAGCAGGGATTCCCCCGAGGGGAAGTGCTTAGGGAAGTTTGTGAGTGCGTGTCTAAAAGTGGAGTGGAACGCAGCCATGTTCTGTCATGTGATTCCCTTGTCTGTGTGTTATGTTCTGATTGGTTCCTTGGTTCATGTGTCATGTTCTCATTGGATGTCTTGGTCATGTGTCCTGTTTCTCATTGGTTGGTTCTTGTTCTTGTTCATATGACCCTCATTGTTTGATATAAATAGCCCTCATGTTGCTTTTGTTCTTGGTCTAACTTTCCCCTCAACTGTATCGTAAAAACGATCATTACTCAAAGCTTTTCAAGATGGTGCACACTAACGACATCTTGTGGTCAAAAGGTGGAAAAAGCTGCCTTTGCATCCCAGACGACCCAGCCAATTTTGTCTCAGATAATAAATTAGTTTGTGCTATGAAAACCTGTATAAAGCAAAGAAAATATGAAGTCTATATAAATAAGTCCATGTCAGTCATTGTACAATATGAATAAATGAGGCCTAAAAAAATAGGCAAGGCTGTAGGCATATATAAGCTATGATCAAAATAACCGAAGATTACCATAGAATGGTCAGTTAAAGTGTCTGTGAACCAGGAATTAATACAAAATGAACATGCACAACACTACACATGCAAATATTTATTCGTATTATGATTTATTCTTTTCAAAGACATGAGAGACACTTGAAACTGCGCAAGTGGTTCACGTTATTTGAATCAGAATACGAAGCAGTCACGTGGTTGTGCGCGAAAACGAAGCTTCGGACATCACAGATCACGTGCTTTTGGCAAAACTAATCAAGCTCCGGTACATTGCTTCACTGTGAGATGTTTTGTTTTTTTGATACAAGCTTCGAAGCCTCGGTGTCGAACGTCACATCCCTAATTTCACCTTGTTTAAATAAACTGCACTTGGGTTCATCTTCAACTCTCCTTCAGTGGACTGATCATTACAGAATACACGACCACAACCATGAACCCAGCAGTTTCACACTTCCTCTGCCTGCGTCAAGGAAACAGGGCTATAGAGGAATATGTGTGCGAACTTTCTCACTGTGTGGATTTTAATGACGTGGCGCTTAAGGACATTTTTCGCTTTGGTTTAAGATGAACCCCTTTGTTCAAGTCTGCCAGGGGGTAAGATTTGTTAGTCACTAGAACGATATATTGACTATGCTTTGTTGCTGACTTGTTCACCTTTTACTGTTGTGGTGGCTGATAAGGAGCCCTGCAATTTTGCCACTCAAGAGATTCTTCGCAAAATGGCCGCCCTTCTAGAGTCTCGTCACGTCTCAGCTGATCTTCCAGAGTCTCGTCACGTCTCATCTGATCATCCAGAATCTCGTCACGTCACAGCTGATTGTCCAGAGTCTCGTCACGACATGGCCACCATTGCAGAGCCTTGTCCCATCATGGCCGCCATTTCAGAGTCTGCTCACGTCAAGCCTGAGTCCCTGGACAAGATGGCCACCACGCCTTAGCCTCGCCTTGCCACGGCCTTCACATCAGAGCCTCGTCATGCCACGACAACCAAGCAAGTTTCCCCTAAGGATTTTTTTTTGGGGGGGGGGGGTATAGTACCTGTGAATGCGGAGCTTGGGCCTGGACTGACGAAACTGACTGCTAATGTGATGGACCCACCACTGATGTCAGTGCGAGTGGCTAACATCTCAGTAGTTTCTATACAATCTGCTGTCAGTGAGTTAAATCTGTTCATGCCTCGTCAAGTCTGTTCTAGTCAAGTCAAGTCTTTGTCTGGATTATGTTTGGTTGTTTGGATTTCTCCTTGTTTAAATAAACTGTACTTGGGTTCATCTTCAACTCGCCTTCAGTGGACTGATCATCACACGTCTCATCATGGCTGAATTTATTCGGTCAAAAAGTTAAAAAAAACTATATTTTGAAATATTATTACAAATTTAAAAAAACGTTTCCAATTATTAAAAAACTTAATTATTAAATGCAATGAAACCCGTGATTATTTTATTTATTCCTCAGACTATAATGGTACCAACAAAATCTATAATCGTTGCATTCCTACCAGCATAGCTTTGGAACAAGCGTGTTTCCAATAACAACCAGACAGCTTAGGAACAAGCGTGCTTCCAATAACAACCAGACAGCTTAAGAACAAGCGTGCTTCCAATACGACTAGACAGAACATGCATGTCTGATACCGGAGCAGAATCAACACTGAACTGATGGCTGCATTTGAAACTGGAAAATGCTGCCTTTGGAGGACACATGTCAAGGTAGGAAGGCATCGAAACACATCAAATCAAATCCAATGCTAGCTTCACTTCCTGCCTCCTGATATACCTTCATCTAGTCGATATTTAAAGGCAGAATAGATGTATTCTTCATTGCCTTGATACCCACAATTCTGTGTGTTCTATCCCGTGATGGTTGAGCAAAATAAGATGGCGTCTGAAGCTATTTCTAGCGAGAAAACAGTATTAAGTAATTAAATATTCACTTTATCACCAAGCTTGTTCTATTTAGTTGTAGATCATTGAACTGTCAAGCTGCCTCAGAAGAATGTCCGATATCAGTTTCATGAATTACCTACGCGAACAAACGCTGCCTGCGAAATCATTGGCTGATAGGAAGTGAGGCAGCATGTCAGCAGCCTAGATTTTTGGATGCAGACAACTTCAACTGAACAACGACAGTTTACCATTTCTCTTTGGAGCTGCACTGCAGCAGAAATTATTCAGTTTGCACCATGGTCATTATTTCCTGCTTCTTAAATCTTGCTGTAGTGCTATAAAAATAAAGACGACTTGACTAGGTTAAATGTGACATAACCCACACTGTTTCAGCCAATCTTGTGTTATCTTGAGTACCTATAGTGTATTATTGCATCACTCACATCTCCAAAGAGTCTTCAGTTTTATCAGATTTATAAAGAAAGATGCAGCTTAACGATTCTCTCCAAAACAGTCGAGCTACTGAAGTCGAGCCGTGGGCAGAGCTGAAGAGTCGCAAGCACTTATGCGCTGATTGGCAACAAACACAGACATTTGATGCAGTTTTTTACAGCAGTTCCTGGTCATGACCCGGATCTTTTAATGCTGGGACTGCTCCATCTTTCAGTATGAAACGATGTGCAAATCCAGTGTCAGAATGTACCTTGTTATAAAACATTTGTCACCGTATGACGGGGACAACCAAACATGCTTGTGATCTCCATTGCTGCCCCGGAAAAACAAATTGCATCCACTGCTCACATATTATGCGTGCTTAACTTCTTCACAGAGTTCCTCTTCACAATCACAACTTCACCCTGGTAACATAGAAAGACTCTTATTCATTCATCCACAACCTTCAATATCTCTGATTTACTTATCTGTGGGTGCTTATCTCCATATTGCCTAACAAACCTGCTGTGTTACAATTAAAACCGTGCAAAATGGACATAGTAGGCTAGAGAGTAGAATAGCATAAATTAAGAACAAAAGTTTATTTGTCTGTCTGGGCACTCTGGGTATCTTTCAGCAAGTTTCTTTGTCTCCCTCGTTGATGTGCCAGCTCTCTCATAAAACAAAGCAACCTTTTAAATTTTATATAATACTGTTCATGCTGCTGTGTGTCATCCAGGCCAGTTGCAAAAACTAACTGTAAAAAATGATTTAGCTTTCAGTTCCTAAATACACTGTGTGACTTCAGTAAAGTTTTTTTTAAATACCAACTCATTCTGTACAAGTAAATCATGATGTAAAGCCAAAGCTCACATTTTTTGTTCTAATACTACAGGTGCATCTCAATAAATTAGTTTATTTCATTCATTTCATTTATTTCAGTAATTCAACTCAAATTGTGAAACTTGTGTGTTAAATAAATTCAATGCCCACAGACTGAAGTAGTTTAAGTCTTTGGTTCTTTTAATTGTGATGATTTTGGCTCACATTTAACAAAAACCCACCAATTCACTATCTCAACAAATTAGAATATGGTGACATGCCAATCAGCTAATCAACTCAAAATGCCTGCAAAGGTTTCCTGAGCCTTCAAAATGGTCTCTCAGTTTGGTTCACTAGGCTACACAATCATGGGGAAGACTGCTGATCTGACAGTTGTCCAGAAGACAATCATTGACACCCTTCAAAAGGAGGGTAAGCCACACACATTCATTGCCAAAGAAGCTGGCTGTTCACAGAGTGCTGTATCCAAGCATGTTAACAGAAAGTTGAGTGGAAGGAAAAGATGCACAACCAACCGAGAGAACCGCAGGCTTATGAGGATTGTCAAGCAAAATCGATTCAAGAATTTGAGTGAACTTCACAAGGAATGGACTGAGACTGGGGTCAAGGCATCAAGAGCCACCACACACAGACGTGTCAAGGAATTTGGCTACAGTTGTCGTATTCCTCTTGTTAAGCCACTCCTGAACCACAGACAACGTCAGAGGCGTCTTACCTGGGCCGAGGGGAAGAAGAACTGGACTGTTGCCCAGTGGTTCAAAGTCCTCTTTTCAGATGAGAGCAAGTGTTGTATTTCATTTGGAAACCAAGGTCCTAGAGTCTGGAGGAAGGGTGGAGAAGCTCATAGCCCAAGCTGCTTGAAGTCCAGTGTTAAGTTTCAACAGTCTGTGACGATTGTTGAGCTGCCACTTGACTACTCACACTATAAGTGTGGGGGACAAAAAAAAACAAAAAACACATGGGGCCTGGAATAGAGTGCCCTCCACTGTTTAATGTCTGTGGTGTGAAAATGATGCAGAGCGATTCATGTTGCTGCAAGATGCTGGCGCAGTGAACGGGGTTTGAGAAAGAGAATTGTGAGTGAGGGCACAGGCACTGCCTATGCTATGTTTCCAGATCCAGTTATAGTAATTACTGACTTTGGTCAGTAAAAACACTGATTCATCATCTAGGGTTGTAGTGTTGTCAGAAGTACTGACCGAGATACCATTTGGTACAGAAATTTAAAAAACTTCAATTTCCCGCCAAGATTTGAGTGCTGTTAAGCAGATTCTAACACAGCGCTGATTGGTCAACAGATATGTCTGGGATTGGCTTCAATGATCTTTCTGTGTGAACGCTCGGTGAAGAGCGTGAAACGATGATCATTGAAGCCAATCACAGACGTATCTGTTGAGCATGTGAACACAATGATCAGTCAGCGCTGTTTAAGAATCTACCCAACATCGTTCAAATCTTAGTGGGAAATGAGTTTTTCACATTTCAGTATTGAATAGTATCCTGGTTGGTACTGTTGACAACACTGTGGGGTTGAATGCGTCTGAACTAAACACTCTGCAAGATCCCAAGACTTTGGTCAGTAAAAACACTGATTCATCATCTAGGGTTGTAGTGTTGTCAGAAGTACTGACCGAGATACCATTTGGTACAGAAATGTAAAAAACTTCAATTTCCCGCCAAGATTTGAGTGCTGTTAAGCAGATTCTAACACAGCGCTGATTGGTCAACAGATATGTCTGGGATTGGCTTCAATGATCTTTCTGTGTGAACGCTCGGTGAAGAGCGTGAAACGATGATCATTGAAGCCAATCACAGACGTATCTGTTGAGCATGTGAAAACAATGATCAGTCAGCGCTGTTTAAGAATCTACCCAACATTGTTCAAATCTTAGTGGGAAATGAGTTTTTCACATTTCAGTATTGAATAGTATCCCGGTTGGTACTGTTGACAACACTGTGGGGTTGAATGCGTCTGAACTAAACACTCTGCAAGATCCCAAATTAATCATCTGCTATCTCAAGCAGTTGTATAACTATTGGGAAGCCTGTTTTACTAATGATTTTATTTGAGATTGCGAACAAATGCAGAAATGTGATTACTCTCTTCTTGTGCCATTGAAATTAGTATTCAGAAGTTGAGGAATTTTTCTGTCTCTATCCCCCTGCAAGGATGCTCTTTATCAAAAAGAACGTCATTTTCAGCTAGTAAAATGTTGGAACATGGATAGGGGGTATCAGCAGCAGCTGCTGGATGTCTTTCATAAATGTGCAAATAATCTCACCTGTAACAAATTTGAATAAATTATAACTAATTTTTCTTATTTTCTGCTTTCTCCCCAGGACCTCCTGTAAGTACCATGGCAACAAGCTGAATGCTTTGTGCATGACTAATTCAACATTATAACAGGTAGAATATTGTATGTCGCACTCAGACTGAAAAAGTATTGTCTATTTGAATGGAGATGACATCATAAAAGTTTTCCCACTTTTTTTCTTACTACTATTTTACACATAGTCCTTCCTAAAGGAGAACATTATTCCCGTTCAAATGGGTCCATGGATTCCTGTGACACCCTGCAAAAGCTATAAAGATATTAAGGTTGCCAGATGTTGCAAAAAAAAAAAGAGAGAGAGAGAGAGTCCCACTTCAGTATATGCAGACTGATCACTGGAACGGTCTACCTCACATGTATTGAAGCTCTCTGCTGGCCAAACTGATCAACCCATATTTGTATTTAAACCATACATAGCTCTGGCAGTCAAAGGCAGTGATGATGGTCAGGTCACTGAAGTCCTCAAGTGCTTAGAAAGGGAATTTTAAGATATTTGTCCAATGGATGTGTGCATCAACACCACCTGAAAGTCATCTAGGGTTATAGGCTGCACAGTATTGAAGATTATATAAAAAAGGAGCAATTTGTGTTATTAAATGAAAATATATGTGACTTGAAAAGCATCACCTTACTGTCCCAATAGCATGCTTTAAGACTTTTATACAGGATATGCATGTGTGCAGCTCACTAATTTATTGTTAGATGCTTTGTCCTAGTTGTAGTCAAAGGTTTTGAATTGTATATTATGATTTTTAAGGCTGATGGTGAGAATAAAGGTGTATGGTGTATTTTTTACATGGGCTGTATCAGAAAAGAAAAGTAATGTATACTCTTGAATTCTGACCAGAACTGGCTGTCTACATAAATGAACTATATTATATGTGAATAATGATTATTACTTGCCGATGAACAATAGGGATGTATGTGGTTTTCAATGGCCTTTGTCCATTTACAGGTCATTTGAGTGCTTTTCCATTTCCATGGAAAAGTCAGTGTAACTCCATCCTTTTCTTTCACTTATGATTCTATTTCATTGCTCGTCATAGTTTTACAGTGTAATGACAGCCTATTATTTAAGAATTCTAAGAATAACAACCCATCAAAAATGTTAAAAAGAGATAAAAATGAATGAATATACCAGTTGGAACTAGTTTTAGAGGAACAACAAGTCCTTTAGGGCCAAAATGAAGGACTCAAAACAGTTCGCTCCAGAGAGCTCCTCCAAAACAATCTCAGGGGCTCATGCTTGTCACTCATTGCATCCTGGAGAGGGAGGCCCATACACCCATAAAACATTTTGTCTAGGGCGCCATTAATATATTGTTTAATTTATGTGACCCTGGACCACAAAACCAGTCATAAGGGTCTTTTTTTTTTAATTGAGATTTACACATCATCTGAAAGCTGAATAATCTGGAATCTGAGGGTGCAAAATATTGAGAAAATCGCCTTTAAAGTTGTCAAAATGAAGTTCTTAGCAATGCATATTACTAATCAAAAATTAAGTTTTGATATATTTACATTAGGAAATTTACAAAATATCTTCATGGAACATGATCTTTTTATCGTAATGATTTTTTTGCATAAAAGAAAAATCGATAATTTTGACCCATACAATGTATTGTTGGCTATTGCTACAAATATACCTATGCTACTTATGATTGGTTTTGTGGTCCAGGGTCACATATATTAACACATTCGTCACAATTTATTTTGTTTAATGTTACATCTAGATAGAATAAAAAAAGGAATAATGTGGTAACAAAAAGTTGTATAAAGATTATTGGTAAAACTTTACATTAAGATTCCCTTTATAAAGCATTTATAAAGGTGTTCATAAATGGCTAATAACTCATTTACAAATGCATTTCACTCAAAACCAGATTCCTGATTTATTTCATGATGCAACAAAAATAGACTTTTATAGCGTGTCTGAAGTGTTATTTATATTTTTTCATTTATATCTAATAACTTATTAACCTTAATGTAAAGTGAACCGCTTTGAATCATTTATTAATGAGTTATAAATGTTAATAACCTGTGATAGTGAACCTTAATGTAACGTGAACAGCTTTGAACCATTTATTAATGAGTTATAAACGTTAATAACCAGTGAAAGTGAAACTTAATGTAACGTGAACAGATGTGAACTTTATCAATGAGTTATAAACATTAATAATCTGTGAAAGAAAACCTTAATGTAAAGGGAACACTTGTGAACCATTTATTAATGAGTTATAAATGTTAATAACCTGTGATAGTGAACCTTAATGTAAAGTGAACAGCTTTGAACCATTTATTAATGAGTTATAAACGTTAATAACCAGTGAAAGTGAAACTTAATGTAACGTGAACAGATGTGAACTTTATCAATGAGTTATAAACATTAATAATCTGTGAAAGAAAACCTTAATGTAAAGGGAACACTTGTGAACCATTTATTAATGAGTTATAAATGTTAATAACGTTAACCATTAATAAATGGTTCACAGGTGTTCACTTAACATTAAAGTTCGCTTTCACAAGTTATTAACGTTTATAACTCATTCATAAATGATTTACATTAAGGTTCAGAGATTACTAATATTGGAATTAAATTTGTCATTATTGATAATTCATCAAGCCATGGTTGTGCTTTTTTGATTTTTTCCGCCCCAAAATAAAGTTTGATAATTTCATCTTGATAAACAAAATATAACAGTTTCTAATCATTGCTGTGGATAGGAATCATGAACTTTTGCAGCATATGTACAGATGAGGTACAGAGTAATGTACAGAGTAGATTCTGGTAAGAAACATTGTACAAAAAGTGACATGAGTCATGAGATATAAATGAGAGAACCATACATACAACACACATCTCAGTCTCACTATAAAAGTAATTTTTGCTGCATCATGAAATAAATCAGGAATCTAGTTTTGAGTGAAATAAGTATTACTAAATATATTTATTAAGCATTTATAGCGTGAGTTAAAATGGCTCACTATTTGGCAGGTATTGCATTAAAATCACCCTTTTTATTCATGCATTCATAACTGCTTATCAATGATTTATAATGCATTTGTAAATTAGTTATAATTATAATAAACAAGTCATTTTTGAACACCTTTATAAAGGGAACCTTAATGTAAAGTGTTACCAGATTATTTAATTACAGAATTGGTCATTACCCCTTTTCTGTTCAGTTCTGTTCTTTTAGTTGAGCAGCTTTTAGGTTGTCACACAGACAATTTTGCTTTTTGCAGGAAAGGAAATAGAGTGTGATGGTTTAAATGCTCACCTAACCACAGTGATGTCACAAAACATGAATGTGTTCAGCTGTGCTAGACTGGAAATTACATGTAACAAACATTTTCCTTTCAGTTACCCAAATTTCCAGTAAGTCAAAGGTTAAGAGTATTTTAAGTGTCATTTTAAGGCCCATAATATCTTCACTGGTCCATGTTATGAACATAATGCTGTTGAAGGGTAGGGAGACATTGCTTCTTTCTTTGTCCCTCTAGCTAAATCCCAACAGTCATTTAACATGCAAAGTGCTGGCAAATTAGCTCCACAAGGACACTGTTATGTAGCCTAACCTTCACAACAATAAATAATTGAACAGAAATTAAACATAACCTACTAGCTACGAAATAAATATAAGCTACATATGCTTACAATTTTATCTTTGATTTTCAAAAAACATTCAGCAGTTTAGTAGATGTAACTGTTTTTTATTGTGGATGAATTGAATTACCCATTAAAGTATATTATGATCTGATGAACATTCAGCTTGAGATCTGATGCTCTAAACTGACACTTACATTTTTGGAGGGTACATATTGTACTGCAGCTGCTTTCCAACACTAACAAATAATGTTTTTTACTATATTAATATAAAGGGAGTCCTTTATTTTGCATGATGAAGAACTCTTTGTCAGGGTCAAATATTATACAATGTGCTTAAGAGTGAGAGCCACACATTTGGTCTCATCCATAATTTAGTGCATCTATTAATAAAACATTCTGCAGCTGCTCTTTGATCACCCTTCATTTAGGGGAGTCTGAGTTCAAACACATGCTAAACTTGTGGCTAATTAGCATGTCAGTGAGACAGGTGAGGTATGAACACGCATATAGAGGAAATGACAGAAGTATATCTGTGTAGAAAAGCTAAGAATTTACTCTGAAGCGCTGATTATTTATGTTTGTTTACTACCATCAGTAACCACAACAGTCAAGGTGCTCTGTGGAAACTAACGAGGCATTCAAGAATAACCAGCCAAAAAAGTCTAATGTTATGATATCTAAACCCTGAATTAATTTTGAATATCTGTAAGTGGGTGTAATCAAGTGAGTGTTTGATTTTTAATCCTTGGCTTCTGACAAACAATTTTTTCTCTTCAGCATGGGCAGCACTGTGGGTGGGCTTTCCAAGTTTTAAACCTTTTTTTTTTTTTTTGTAAAATTTTATAGTTTTTGTTTATTACATTTTTATTGATCTTTTTTTCAGTTTTTTGTTTGGAATATTTAAGAGCTTGAATCTGCTCTGTAAATCAAACTTAATAGGCCACATAAAATCCACCACAAATAATTGTAGTTTATTTTGCAACAAACTATAGCAATTATTGTGGAATTTTCATTTTGCTAGAAACTAGCAAGAAACAAGCAACTGAAGAAACTATCAGAGACATTCCAATAAATGCACAAAAAACTGTTGTATAAAAATACTATTGTTTAAAACTTGGAATCACTGTTTTAGATGCTCTGCTGGTATCTGGTCAACTACAGTGTATCAACAAGCAAAAGTACGCTGCTGGGGTTCCCAAACCATACTGATATTCAGGAAAACAACATGATTGTGAGAGTGATGTTGCTTTTATATAACAGTTCAATAAATGAGAATTTAATATTAAGTTACATTTTAGACAGTATTACTAGTTACTGCTATTTTTTTCTCCATCAACAAAAAGAGTTTAGTCCAAGTAAGACACAGCAGTGACACATTCCTGATTGAATCAGCATGTTTGAGTGAATCAGCTGAGTATCAACTGTGTATCAGTCATGAACTTGTTTCATTCCTGAATTAGTGTGTTTGCTGCGGGCAGACTGTTAGTCTGTGCATTAGGAGTTGGCATTTTCAGTGATTGCTTGTAGCGTCTGCGTAGAATCATGCATGAGCGTTGGATGTTTATGGCTTAAGAGACCCCTTTTAGCTTTTTACATTTGCATATAAATTACAGCCCTGGTCCCAGACGTTACACTTATATGGGTGCTAAATGTCAAATGGTCCCCTCCCTCCTCAGGGAGATGCTAACCAGTTTCACCAACCTCGCCTCATTTGGAGTTTTCAAACACATTCCCAAAGAGCTGTAAATGGCCAAACTAACACACACACACACAAACTAACACACATACACACATAAAGACATTTCTTTATTTTAGACTATAATTAATCAGTTATAATTGTATCTGGTATATGCATGTGTTGTGTGTACGTTCCCCTATTAGATTAGCTGAGTTACCACTCGTTATTTGTATTAGTTAAAGCCATAAAACACTGATATTCAGGTGTATGTATGTATCTTTGGTTTAATCTATTCCAAATGTTTGTTTCTTGGTATCAATGTTACCTGTTTTTCATTCCTCGGACAATGAGGTACAGTATGTGATTGTGAAATGCATCATATGACTCGTACGATATTTTGGGTTAAAACTACAGAAATTCCAGACCTGCCATAAAACATGCAAATGAGCCATAAACCAGAGACAAAGAAAGTTTCTCCCGCTCAAAATTCATGCCTCTTATTGGCCAGTCCATACAGAATAGGAATTCTCAAAAGCGATTAGCCCGGAAAAACTTTGCTCAGAAACTCTTTTCTTCGTTTGAGACAACACCTTTCAAGACTCTCAAGATCTTCCTCTTGAGTTTTATTTCCTGGCAGTTTTTATCTTCAAGTAACGTTAGTCGCTGTGGACCTTTCCTTCTTCAGAAGAACCAGAAGTAAAATCTTCCAGCTGACTCCTCGCGAATTCATCAAAAGACCTCCGTTATCTACCACATCCGGACTCTTCTTCAGCAATCGAAAACCAATGCAAGTAACCGCTTGAAATTATCTAGATGCGTGTTTAAGTTTCAGTCCCTTTTAAGGTGATTTTTGGATTCTCTGATGATTTTCAAAGGTTGTGGTTAAGTGATGTGAAATACTGCCATTCTTTTCTATTCTCTCCCTTTTCCTTACTTTGTTTCATTCTGTGTATATATGTTTTAGTTAGTTATATGTTAGATATAGTTTCATTTATTAAATCCCTTATATTCACAACGGATTGTCTCTGTTTGCTGCTCACAGTTTGAAGTCAATGAATGTGTTTCATTGACTTCAATGCTACATTTGCTAAATTAATGCGAGCACTTGACAAAGAAGGACAGTTTATTGTTGCGTGGCCAGAAAAATATACATTCCTTGAATTGATAAATGATTATATTATCTGCTCGGTGGACGGACAGATCAAATAATTGTAATATTGATTCTGCTGCAGTTAATTCGAAGATATAATCTAAATATTTTAATTTGTTATAATTTGATAAATATTCCCCTTTTTAGAGCTAATAAATAATAAAAACATTACAGCTAATATAGTGACTGGTGATGTAGTAAAAATTAATAGCAGTGAAGAATAGATTATCTGTTCCTCGTAAAATTCAAACTTAAACATAGTCTTTGATAATCAGGGTTAAAAAAAGAAAATATTTTGCCAATGAGGTACATGTCTGCCACTTTTCAAAATAAATGACAAAGTACACTTTGTGTGGCCTCTGAACTGTCTTTTGAGCTCTTGATGAATCATACTGCCTTTTAAAGGCACTTTTATAGTTGATTGCATTTTCTTCTCCAAGGATACAGAAACACAGAGCAGGATTTTAGAGCAGAGATTTCTGCAACAAAGGCCCTCCAGATTCAGAAATTGAATGCATAATGATAAAATGTTCCTTCATTTGAATAACTATGAGTGTGCCTGCTGACTCAAGCTGTTTTACTTGTCACAGCGGCTATGAGTTTGACAAACAAGACCTAGACCCAAGGTCTGGCCCAAAGTGCTTGTGTGTGTCACATTAGTGAATTCATGAAAGATGTGTATCATTGACTGAAATCTTGCCACATATTAATGTGGGCCAAGTTTGTTAACAGATTAGCAATTATGTTTTAAGTTTTAATACTGAAGTAGTACTCATATTGAGTGTGTTAGCAACATTCAGTTTCGTCTGATAGATTTTAATGAGCTTTTTTACAAATCTGTTGAAGCCACTCTATAAATGTGAAGACCACAGGAGGATGAAGCGTGCTGAGAAGTGGCGTCCAGCAGTCATTGGCCCTTCCTGTCATAGAATGATTGGCTTCATTAGTGATCACAGTCCTCCCTGGCCACACCACCTTAATTACAAGGTGACCCAGAAAATTAACTTTTTCCTGGCTACATGCAGAACCCCCAAGATCTTTTTATGACATGCAACACCCACCCCTCACCCCCCCCCCCAAAAAACGCATACATGCAGCTGTCATTAGAGCTTTTTTTTGTTGCAAAGTAATTATGATATACTTTGGATATAGGAACCAGATGGCATTCCCTGCTTAGTTTTCCAGTGTGGTTTTCCTATCCTAACCTAACCTCCCTCACTGGGATTCCGCTGAGGAGCACCAGCCTCTTGTGGTCATCTGTTCCTTCCCACTCTGCTATTATTACTTTCAGCCGGTCCTCCATCGGTTTTCCCTTTGGAAGTTGTTTTCTGTGGAGCACTGCTAATATAATAAACAATTCTCATGTCTAACTAACCTAGAAGTGCGCATATTTATACTTTGCCATCTCACTTACCATTTCAGGTTTTGTTTTACGTTCATTTTAGTGGGTTGACCAACCTATTAAAGGGGTCATCGGATGTCCATTTTCCACAAGCTGATATTATTCTTTAGGGTCTTAATGAAAAGTCCATAACATATTTTGGTTAAAATTTCTTAATGGTCGTGTAAAACAACACCCATTTGACCTTGTCAAAAACAGCTCTGTTCACAGCGACCCGTTTCGGGGCATGTCCCTTTAAATGCTAAGAGGCCAATTACCTCTCTTCCGTGGGGAGACGAACCATTCTCATGAGACTGTAAACTTTAGCTGCATTTAGCCACGGAACTTGCTAACTAGCACATTATTAGGAAACAAGATTTGCAAAGATTCATAAAAAAAATCTTATACTCACTTCATCTGTAGGTGAAGCTGGATCACGTATGATTCGTGCGAACATACACATTTAGATAGATCAGACGGCACTTTTCCTTCAAAAACAAAAGTAATCCACTGCGTCTTCAGCGTCTTAGATGTTGGGAGTAAATGACGGCTATGTTCATTATTACATCTAACAACAACACCTCAATCGCTTAGGAGACATTCTTGTCTACACCTGCTCCAGTTTCAAAACAATGGTGGACTGTTGGCAGCTCACTCAGGGCGGGTCTAAGTTAAAAGACCAGTGTCAATCAACAGACTTTTTTTTTTGTTTGTTTTTGCAGGCATAAACAAGAATAACTACAGCAACTAAATACAATATTGGATGACATTATGAATAAAATAAATAATACAGGAAGTCAACAAAGGATATGTATATAAAAAAGTAAAACAAAAGGTACTGAGGTAGTAACTCAATACATAACATTCAACAGATCATTAAACAGTTTTACAAATTTGACACTTTTGTTGTTAATGTTTTTAAGTGTCGTAATTAGGTAGTTAAAGTCACAAAGAAAATTATGTAATTGTGGTAATGTTGAAGAAAATTTACATTTATAAAAATAGTATTTTGCCAATAAAATAAATAAATTTCCTATATATTCTATGTTATGTTTACAATGAGAAAAATAACAGAATATATCACACATAGTGAAATCTATGTCTAAATTGGATTTTGTAGCAAATCATTTTGACCAAAATTATTATGTAATAATTAAGTCAGAACAAAAAAATTTAACAAGGGAGCATTTGAAAAAAAGATGATCAATTGACTCAGCACTGAAATTACAGAAAATACAATTCAAGTGAGCATTACCAAATTTTGATGTAATCTCATTAGTGGGGTATATATTATGCAAAATTTTTAAATACAGTTTTCTAACTTTGTTGGGGACACAATTTATAAAGGTAAAAGCCATGCTTTTTTCCAGTTAATCTTATCTATTAAAAACATTCCCCAAAAAAAAAAAAAAAATTCCCCTCTGAGTTATTCTTCTTCTTTACTGAAACACATTTCTTACGATTTTATTACTACATTTTGGGTTGTAAATACTTTTGTCATCAACCAAAAAATTCTGCTCACTTACAATCTTTTCAAATGATAAATGACATTTCATTAAGTGAACAAGACCATTTGGTATAGCTTTTACCATTGTAAGACATTCCTTATGGACAACAGGGAAATTGTATTTACACATAAAATCACCGTAATAATAAACATTCCCTTGTGTATCTAGCATATCACAAACATAATTAATACATTTTTCATGGTGATTCTTGAGAAAAATTTACTTGTTCTTTACTAAAATACTCTCGTTGTTCCATAGCTCCACGTTCCATGTGAACGAAACAAAGTTTCCATGCCAAAAGTGCCTGTTCATGGAATTTAGAAAGTTTTATAGGAAGTTTAGCAGGGGAAAAGTTACAAGTTAACAAAAATTTAAAGTGCCCCTATTATGGGTAATGAAAGGTTCATATTTTGGTTTTGGGTGTCACCAATAACAGGTTGACATGCATGCAAGGTCAAAAAAAAAAAAACTTTCATTGTCTTATAATATGCATTTATTTTTACCTTACTTGCTCAAAGACTCCCAAAACGATTCGCTCAATGATTCATTTTTCCAAACCCCTCCTTTGCGTGACGCTAATCTTTGGGGATTGGTCCGACTGGTCTCATTTTCATTTCATCATGCCTGTAATGCCTGATAAAGCAGCGTTTGTGAGAGCAGTGCTGCTTTGTGTACAGACGTTACCGGGAAAACAGCTATTTTACCGCTCTAAAAGCGGCATCTAGTGGCAAATAATGCATTTGCATTTTCATTCAGACCAACTGTGTAAAGACCAAGTGGGCGGGCAATATGCTAATGTTTCATGTTGACGTCAACATGAAACAGCTTGGGATTCGTTTAAAAAACGACTCGTTTCAATCATTCAGAGTCTACTTTCTTTTGAGAGACAATAACTTTATATAGGGTGCACTTTCAGATTTAAAACTTTGCAGGATGTTTTCATTCACTTAGAGCTGTGTTAAACACTGCATGAAAGGTAATTTTCAAAAATCCATAATAGGGGCACTTTAATGCCTCCCACCTTTTTATATATATTGTGTGGGATTAAAAACCAAAGAGTCTGGTGAATTGACACAATTCTTTACCCAATTTACTTTGAAAGTAGGGCTGCACGATAAATTGAAATTAAATCGCGATTAGGCAAAATCTGCAACTGTCTTGCACATCTTGTCAGTGAAGCATGGTTCTGTGATCAGTAGTAAATCTCCATCCAAAGGCCAGAGGGCGCTCTCGTGCGGAAACTCCAAATATGCTCAGCAGAAGAAATCCAGGAAATCCCTATAGCGGTAGCTGAATAAACAAGATTTAATGGCTATTAATAACAATTCTACTCATTCCCGCAGGTTCCATGCTTATAACAAGATGACAGAACATATCATTTGCATGTGCTTTTGAGTCTTGAGAACTCACTCGCACGCTCATTTTCTGTGCCCCCACAGATCGCGATAAGGAGAGTGACAGCTTTTAATAATTATTAAGGGAGTTTGCAAATGTGATATTGATTTAATACAACAGTTCAATAAACAAGTACTGACTGATTTTGCTCTATTTCATCAACAAAAATAGTTCCAAATAAAGTAACAGCTGAGCCGCTGCACATCTCTAAAATCAAACACAGCTGTCTTTCATTCATGAATGAAAGTGCATTTTTGAACGAATCTAGTGAGTCAGTGATTCATGATTAACCATTCATAAAGACAGTTACTTGCTTCATTCCTGAATGAATCAGCCGTTCGGACGGATCAATTTAATGAATGATTCAGTGGTAAAATCAGTGACTTGGCACTACCTGCTGCCGGATTTAGTTTCATTTTTAGCATATAATTTCAGTTATTTAAATGTAATTTCTGTATTCAAAATTGTATATTTAAAACATTAATCTCCACATTAATTTATGAATTTAATTAGACTCATGCCACCTCTGAGCCTCATTAAAATGAGAATTTACCTACAAGCCACTTTTGTGTTCTTCTGTGCCACCTCTGTAGTAATAACAAATTATTGTTTTTATTAATACTAATTTCATATGATTGGTAACTTATGTCTTATTCTACTTCTTATTATATTGTTTTAAATATATGTTTTTAAAAGTTTATACATTTTTTAATTCAACATATATGAAAATGATGCCATTACAAAAGTAAAAAGTAAATACCCCTGTAAGTCACTTCAAGTGAGTCAAATAAAGTTTCAAATGGCACCTAGTATTAGGAATGCTAATTTTTGATCAGAATTTTTGATTATTGATCAGAAGGTGCTCCTACATTTTTTAAATTAGGAGGACAAGCACTCCTAAAAAGAAAAGTATACATAGAGCCCTGTGTAACAGTATATTAGATCCGTATTAGGTCTTAAAGAGACAGCAGCCTAAATAAACATGCTGCTGTCTTTCATTATACAGTGAAGAATATCCAGTGTTATTTTACAGTTGAATAGATTATAGTTAGACCTAACTGAAAAATTAAAGTACAGTTAATCTAATTTGTATCTTGTTATTGTTTTTGTTTGTGCTATTGATTGTCATTAATTTATTTGTTCTTATTTTATTATTTACTATTTACCTGTACCCCTGGGATGGGGTGTGGTCCATGGGAAATAGTCCTGCCACCACTACAGCTGGAAGAAATCCTAGAGGAAACACTGCATACATTTAATAAAATTAGAAAAATGCATTTACATAGGTAAAAAGAAAATACCCCTGTAAATCACTTTGAGTCAAATGTCACCTCGTGTTAGGAAGGCATATTTTTGATCAGAATTTTTTATTATTGATTTAAAGGTGCTCCTAAATTTGTCAAATTAGGAGGACAAGCGCTCCTAATTACAAGAAGAAAAAACTGCTCTTAAACTTTTTTGCTTTAACCCCTGTTTCATTGATTCAACGTGATTAATAAACACACGACTACAACAATATATGGTTTATCTGAGTTTGTCTTATAATTTTAATCAACATGGCCTTTATAACTGCTTATGAAATATGTTGCGTGCCTTATTCTGTGTAAAAGAAGCCACATCATCTCACAGAAGGATTTATTTCAAACACTCAGCTGACGTTATGAACTGAGTTTGGAGTAAAACATGTTATTAAATGTGGTATTTTCACGTGCTTTCAGATGGAGCAGCATTTACTACACAGAGCCATAGTTCACTGAGAAGCTACGCAAACAGCTTTCATTATTGCGAACGATTTCTTCGATTTCATAATTATATCGTCTGTGATTTTGTTTTATTTTGTTTTGTCACGTAGCTTGTCAGTGAACTACAGCTCTGTGTAGTAAAACTGCTTCATCTGAAAGCAGGTGGTGAAGATTTACTACTTATCACAGAACTGGCTTTAGTGACAAGATGTGCATGAAAATGGATGGATAGGCTATATAAAATGAGACCTTCTGCTTTTATTAAGAGAACTCTACCAAGAAAAGATAAATTCTTTTGAAGCCAATTGTTGAATATTAGTGTTGCTTTTTTTTTTATTTTAGGAAGAAAATTCATGTTCATTCATTCAAAAATGGCATATAAATCTCAAATCTAGTTGTCAAATCTAGTTGTTTTTAATTAAAGGAACACCTTTACAAATTAAACTGCAACAACAACAACAAAAAAAACATGTCGACATATGACATTTAAAACATTTAGGGAGGTATGTCAGATTTTAATGCAGACCATCCCACCAGTAGGCAGAAAAAGCAAGTTATATTCTGGCTACCGACAAAAAAAGCTAAGAACTGTTTATGGAATTTTTAATTGCTTTTGAAGGATTAGAAAATCAAGACTTCACATTGATTATTTCAGTAGCATGAAAAACAAAATTAATATTATTATACAAAGAACACTAAATTATACAGAGGACACTAAAGCGGTCCTTGACTTCAGTCTAATGTGAGCTATGTACTTTCGCAAAACTCCCATAATCACTGAAGCAAATAAATTGCTTACATTTGTGACCCTGGACCTCAAAACCAGTCTTAAGTCGCTGGGGTATATTTGTAGCAATAGCCAAAAATACATTGTATGATTTTTATTTTATGCCAAAAATCATTAGGATATTAAGTAAAGATGAAGATATTTTGTAAATTTCCTACTGTAAATATATTAAAACTTAATTTTTGATTAGTAATATGCATTGCTAAGAACTTCATTTGGACAACTTTAAAGGCGATTTTCTCAATATTTTGATTGTTTTTGTTGTATATCGGCCAAATATTGTCCTATCCTAACAAACCATAAATCAATGGGAAGCTTATTTATTCAGCTTTCAGATGATGTATAAATCTCAATTTCAAAAAATTTACCCATAAAACTGGTTTTATTCAGCTTTCAGATGATGTATAAATCTCAATTTCGAAAAAAATGACCCTTAAGTCTAGTTTTGTGGTCCAGGGTCACATTTATTTTGCACTTTATTGTTCATGATTATGACTGAATTTGCGAATGCACATTCAGAATTCAGTCAGTAAGCATGCACACTTGAACAACTCCGGAGTTCTCAGTGGTGATGAATCAAAACGCCTCTGACTGGACATTGCATTCATAAACTCAACAGAAAGGAGTGTGAAGTTATAATGCTCAACGCTGCAAAACGTGAGTATAAAGACATCTGATGTAACATGAGCAGATCTACTCTAAAATGTAACACTTTTCATTAATTTCACATTACACTTAATTTGTGACAGCCATAATAGTTATTGCTTAATTGTGCGGGACACTTTTTGCCCCTAATCATAAATTTGGGTGACATTTTTGCCCCAAGCCCCCGTTAATTTCTGACCCTGGTGCTCCTAACTGACTGTGCAATGTAAGCGGCTAAATAGGCACGCAAAGAACTACAGTTCACTTTTCATTAATTTCACATTACACTTAATTTGTGACAGCCATAATAGTTATTGTTTAATTGTGCGGGACACTTTTTGCCCCTAATCATAAATTTGGGTGACATTTTTGCCCCAAGCCCTCGTTAATTTCTGACCCTGGTGCCAACCAACACTGTAAGTCCTGCTAGGGGTGTGCGATATTGACTAAAAAAAGATATCTTGATATTTTATCGATTATGATTATTAGACACTATTTTGCTGAGTGCAGGGCCGGTGCAAGCTATAGGCAGAGTAGGCGATTACCTAGGGCCTTGGGCTTTGAGGAGGGGCCTCCATAACCGTAGCATCGCCTATATGCCAATCCACCAGTCAAGACAGGCAGCAAATACGAGCCTCATTGTTCATTGGATATAGTTGAATTGTCACTCATCTGCAATTAAACCAGTTATTGTTGCAGTTTCAAACCGGGTCCCGCCTTCTGAATGTTTGCGTAATGAACACATCCTTCAGGTGCTCCTAACTGACTGTGCAATGTAAGCGGCTAAATAGGCACGCAAAGAACTACAGCTCCTAATGCAGGTGTGTGAGTTGTCATCATCTATTTTAGAATGAGTGCAATGGAATTGCATTTCTGGAAAGATCATTCACCACTTTATTACGAGTTTAAAAGAGCGCGAGAGCCGTTGATGCACCCAGACGCGACATTTTGAATTTGCGCATACAATGAATGACATTGTGTCGGGAGCTGACTAGCAAAATAGCTATAAAACTAAAATCAGAGAACTTTGTATTCAAAGTTAAAAAGCAAACACACTAAAACATTTTTTAATGTTTAAAATAAAGGATCTCAGATGTGTGTCTATCTTAAATTCTGCTGATGATTACATTACTGCTCTAGCATAATATATATATATATATCTATATGCCTTGCAGGAGCTTCACAGCACTTGAATCGTTAACTATTTAACTCTCTCAGAATACACCTCCATGATAATTGACCAGAAATAATATTTAAAAATTATTGTTATTAAAAAAAATTACAGACAATGCATTTTCAAGGGTAAATGAAGATTGGCTGGAGATGGATGTCATCCGTGTGCTCCCTCAAGAGCTATATGACAAAATGGCTGAACAGCATGTGATTTACTTGAATAAAACAAACAGACACTAGGGGTCACCAACAACAAACAAAAAGGGATCAGATCACTCCCCACCTGGCATCTTTAAGATGTCAAACCTTATCATCAGGATGAACTCTTAAGTGTCTATTCTATAAAGTTACCTACAAAGTTATTTATCTTCTTTTCTTAAAAGAAGGATAAATTCAGAGATTGGTCTCAGGAATTGCCTTGGGCTGCCTTCCTTGACGATTCTCACTTCGACCTTTCTGACCTTTCCATCATCACTAGGGAAGGTTTTCGTGATTAATCCTACAGGCCAGTCCTATCTTTTAGTTTGGTTGTCCTTTAACAAGATAACATCTCTATCCTGCAGATTAGTTTTTCATCTCTCCACTTCCGTCGGCTTTGGAGACAACAGATGTACTCGTTTCTCCACCTTTTCCAGAATTTGTTGGCCAAATTATGGACTTGTCGCCATTGAGGACTGTAGATATTACTGTCGTCAAACTGCCCTGGAGGTACAGTATGTGCACTAACCTTTTGTGTAAGAAGCATGGCGGGAGTGAGAATCAAAGGTTGTTCTGGGTCTGAAGACACAGAAGTTAGTGGTCTTGAATTTACTATTGCTGTAACTTCAGCCATAAGAGTTGTTAGAACTTCATGCGTGAGCCTGGTAGGTCCAAGTTTAAGGAACATGGCATCGAGAATACGACGTGTAACTCCAATCATTCTCTCCCAGCTACCTCCCATGTGTAAGGAATGTGGCGGATTGAATAACCACATACAACCTTGTTCTGAGAGGTAATTCTCCACTTGCTAGTCAGCACCCGCCGAGCCAATCTGCAGTTCTCTGTTGGCCCCTATGAAGTTCGTTCCACAGTCAGACCTCAGTTGTTTTGCAGGTCCTCTAATTGCTAAGAATCGCCTTAGGGCATTGATAAAACTAGATGTGTCTAGTGATTCAACAACTTCAATGTGTATGGCTCGTGTGCTCATACACGTAAAAATGACTGCCCAATGCTTGCGGTTACTTTGTCCACCTCTTGTTTTTCATGCAGTGATGGACCACAGGCCGAACACATCCAAATCTACATAAGTGAATGGAGGATTAGTGCTCAGACGATCAACAGGTAATTCTGCCATTCTTTCTTCCTCCCTTCTACCACGTAGTTTACGGCAAATTACGTTGTGAATCAGACTACTAATACATCTCTTCCCACCGACAATCCAAAACCCAGCCGCCCTTACTGCTCCCTCAGTAAAATGTTGGCCTTGGTGACAGACTTTCTCATGATAGTGTCTGATGAGCATGGAAGGAACATGGTGTCTTCCTGGAATTATGACCGCATGAGTCAATTTTGATGGAAGTTGCAATCTTGACAATCGCCCTCAAACTCGGAGAAGACCTTGAGTCAATAAAGGGACAGAGTTTGATAAGGGAACTTTGTTTTTGAATGGGTTCTACCTTGTTGATACTCTGAATTTCTTGCAAATAAACCTCTGTCTGAACAGCAAGAATGATTTTAGTCTTTGCATCATCTAGTTGTGCTGCACTCAAAGGCTTCTTGCAAATGTGCCAGCTTTGGCAGGAATCATGCTCAGCTTATTTAGTAAAAGAATGAGCTGTGTGAGAGCCCTGCTACAGCTCTAGAGGCTGATGTCCAGCTTGAAAACCTTTCAAATCGTGCACTTCTGAGGTGTGGTGAAACATCCGTTTTGTATGTTGTTACCTCAGGTCGTAATTCTGCATCCGACTCAGGATGAATGAGTTCAAAGGCTTCCTCGAACGGTTGACAGGTCTGTTGGTGCGAAAGTAATGCTGGACCAATGAGCCATGTTGAGATAGCAAGCTGATTAGCTCAAATGGCTCTTGTACCATGATCAGCTGGATTGAGATCGCTTTGAACATAGTGCCATTGATGTTTCTAAGTTGAGCGTCTGATTCGTTGCACTCTATTATTAACATAAACATAGAAGCACCTTGATTCATTAAATATATAACCAAGCACTACCTTGCTGTCAGTGAATAATTTCATGTTCTTCAGTTCCAAATTCAACTCTTCAGAGATCACCTCTGCTATTTCTACCGCCAGGACAGCAGCATATAGTTTTGTCTTCCCAAAGATGAACCCCACTTCATCCTGTCCTTTAGCATCTGTAGTCTTTAGGTAGGCAACAGCAGTGATAGCTTCAGTTGATGCATCACAGAATGCGCAAACTTCTTTTTTCTGAGCTTGTGAGAAAGGAATTGATGTGTAAACTCTTGATCTTCACCCCTTTCAGATCCTTCAGAGAAGTACACTATTTTCGCCATTCCTCAAACTTGTGCTCAGGGAGTGGTGCATCCATCAAACATCAGTGGTCAGATCTCTTAGAATTTTTCGTTCCTTGAACACTCACTAGAGCAGCAAACCCAAGAGGGTAAAATAAGCTATTAATGGTCGATAGCACTCCTCGTCGAGTATATGGTTTCTCAACATCAGCCACTTGGAAAGTGAGTGTATCTGCAACAAGGTCCCATCTGAGGCTTAAACTTCTTTGCACGGGGGAAGATCTTGGTCAACATCAAGATCCTGTAAGTCTTTGGTGAGGTCGGCAGCCGCGAATGCTTTCATAACCTCGGTTTTGTTGGATGCAATTTAATGCAACTTGAGGTTAGATTGAGCCAGCAAGTTTTGAGTTGCTTTTAACACACTGATGGCCTTTTCTTATGAGGGGAATGACTTGAGACCATCGTCAACATAAAAGTGTCTCTCAACAAACTTCCTCACCTCAGTCCCATACTCGCTTTCTCCTTCCACAGCAGTCCTTTTCAAGCCATAAATGGCCACCGTAGGTGAGGGGTAGTTTCCAAACACATGAACTCTTATGCGATATTCCACAATTTAATCATCAAATTTATGGTTACGGAACCACAAGAAACGGAGATAGGTACAGTGGTCTTCCCTCACAAGAAAACTGTGGAACATCTGTTGGATGTCTGTCATCACTGCAACTGGCTCAGTCCTGAAAGAGAACATCATTCAACAACATGCCATTGAACCGTGCACTTGACTTGAACACAATTCTGATTTGGCCAGGTTTTTGGGGGTGGTACACTCCAAAACTTGGCAATTACCAGCATTCTTTAACTCTGTCAACAGGAGGTGCTATTTCAGCATGCTCATTTTCAAATATCTTCTCCATTAAATCTATAAAATGGCTCTTCATTTCTGTGTTCTTCAGTGTGCGACTGAGAGACATGAGTCGATTCAAGGCATGTTGTCTGTTGTTGGGTAAACGCTGTCTTGGTGAGCAGAATGGTAGAGGACCATTTCAACTGTTTGTATTGTCTTTGCAGAACTCCTGGTTCATAATCTGTAAGAAAAGTTCATCCTATACAGATGCAGCAAGCTTATAGTCATTCTCTGAATGGCTGAAGATCAGTTTACCGAAATCTGTGTGTTTTGATACATGTTTGACAAGAGACTTGTGCTGCTCACCTGAAATCTGCACCTTCATATGTATGCTATTCTCACATGGCGTCAAGTAGCTGGGGCGTCCATTCCATAAAAGATTAGTTTTGTAAGAACAAACAGTTGGTCTGTGAGCACCATTAAAACAGACTATTATGACACTTCCCAAATCCACCCGTTGGGCATAGGATGCATTGTGATGACCGTTGCAATAACCCCGCACCTTATGCACATGGATGATGTCTCTGCCAAGCGACAGGAGAATCTTTGCAGAATGGTCAAGTGGTGGGATCTTGTCAGCTATAGCTTTAAGATGAGAGTGACTATGTGCACTTTCTGGTATTGGGATTTCATCTCTATTGTTTAGTATTAAGTCACATTCAGTGAGAGTGGGCAGTGATAGTTGGACTTCCCTGTTTGCTGACTCTATGATAAACCCACTTGCCCTCCTTCCTGCAGAATTTGTTGTTCCAGAGCATGTCATCTAATAGTGTATACATTCTCACTTTCTTTTCGGGATGTTCCTTTGGATAGACATTCACTAGACTGATTTTAGAGCAGGATTTACCATTGAGTCCTCCTCCACAGACCTCAGTACACATTGAAGTCTTTACAGATGGTGGATGCTCGCTTTGCTCCCCACCATGCTCATTTGTTGGTACAGTGGAGTCCATCATAATCCAGGGTGCTGGTCCTGCATGAAGGGCTGAGATGTGTTGATCGCTGTTGCATTCCAAACAATGCACAAACACCTTTACAGTGTTTTGCTTGATGTGCCATTGAAGCACAGCATCTAAAGCATACAGAACGTTCTGACAGAATGCGTTTACGTTCTGCAAGGGTTTTTTTTCTCTGAAAGCTCTACACTTTTTTAGAGAATGGGGTTTTCTGCGGAGAGGGCATCATTTATCTGGGTCCTCAATTGCTCCTTTGGAAAGCTCTGAAGAAGTGTTCCCTACCTCTGTTCTGTTGACTGAAAAGGAAGCCTTAGATTTCCACAATTTGGTTTGAAAGGGTAGCACTGGATGTTGAAAAGGAAAAACTGGGGTCATTTCTAATTTCTGCTTGGTGACACACAAAGTCTGCAAAGAATGAAAAGGGGGATATAGGACATGATACTACTTTTTATAGTAAGACCCTTGACTCATCCACTGTTCTTGCATACTGTGAGGTAATTTCTCTTCAATTGGGTTTATTCCTCGTGCGGTATCAAGGAAGTTGAGCCCTGGTAAGTAACCCTCTTTCTTTGCTGCCGGTAGCTCAAGAAGCAAATCACTGAGCTCTCGTAGCTTCTCACTGTCTTTGATTGAGAGTTTGGGGAAGTCATGAAGTCTAGAGAACAAACTGTCAATCCTCTGCCAGACCATATCCAAGCCCTGAGCTGGATTGTTGATATACACTGCTCTGATACGTCTGGCATGCTGTAGTGACTCCCCACCAAGCCACTTGATAATGACGTCTAGCTCCTCAGTAGGTTTGAGATTCAATCCTTCTATAGCATTGTTGAAACTGGATTTCCAAGACAGGTAACTGGCAGGTTGGTTATCAAAAACTCTAAGCCCTGCAGTAATGAGATCTCTACGAGATAAATGTTGCCAGTTCTGAAACCTCTGTAGACCTAGGTTTTGCATTGAATGGAGGCTGACTGGTAGGGTCTGTATAGCGTTGTGTGGAATGATTAGGGGTATACACACCTGCATACTGAGGGTAAGTATCAGTCTCTCTGTGCTAAGGATTTTGGTCAGCTACAACTTCATTAGGAGAAACTACAGTCTGGTTGTTGTGGACTCTAATTTTCATAAAGTTTTTAGCATATGTTGAAGCAGAGTGAACAGTCTCTTTGCTGTCATAGTGAACGAAAGAGTCATCGTCACAAGAAAATTATTCAGTTTGTTTGATTGACTGCTGGATTGATGTAGAGTGACTTCTTCCTCCTTGAGGTTCACAGTTCTTGGATTTCACCAGTGCCTCAAACACCTCAGCTTCTGCTGAGGCAGCTTCAGTCTCAGACTCTTCCTTAAGAGCATTCAATGTAGCTTCAATGCGTGCTTTTTCCACTTGCGTATCAATGTCCCTCTTGACATAGGCTGCTCTTTTGCGTGCTGCTTCTGCTTTGACACGAGCTTGTGCTGCAGCTATACTGCTTGCAGATTTACTTAATCTTTTGGAAGACAACGAAGTGGATGAAGCACATTCTGACCTTACTTCAAGGTTTATGGAATTGGAATTTGACATTTTTATGAGAGGGGAAGACGAATTGGAATCCGACATTTTGATGAAAGGGGAAGACATAGCTTCAGTTCACTTGTGGCACTTTTCCACTGCATGATAAGGCATGGTACGGTTCACATTTGGGGGGTTTTCCACTAGGTACAGTACCTGGTACTTTTTTTAGTACCACCTCGGTTGCGGTTCCAAGTGAACCGTACCATTACCAAAACGTGATGTGAAAACTCGGTTTCACGGATTGGCCGGAGAGAATCGTCACTAACTGCGTTACTGAACGTGCGACACAAACACAACAGAACCGCTAGATTTAAATCAGCACAGCCAGCGAAGGATCGACGCAACTGTTTTGAACAAGCGCACCTTTTTTAACAACCAAAAAAGTGGCTGTTTCGTTGTCTGTTGAGGAAGTACAGACGTTCCTCTCGTTGATAGCAGAGGAGCGGATCCAGCGAGAGCTTGGGCGATGCGGAATGAAAAAGTTTTATATATATATATACTTAACTCTTTCAGAATACACCATGATAATTGACCAAAACTAAATAATATTTAAACATTATTGTTATTTAAAAAATTAAAAAAAAACTTACAGACAATGCCTTTTCAAGGGTAAATAAAGATTGGCTGGAAAGGGATGTCATCCGTGTGCTCCCTCAAGAGCTATATGACAAAATGGCTGGACAGCATGTGATTTACTTGAATAAAACAAATCGCCCCTAGGGGTCGCCAGCATCAAAACAAACAGGGATCAGAACAAGTATAGTAAAATTGAAAGCCATTATTTTAAATTGTAATAATATTTCACAATATTGTTGTTGTTGTTTTTTTCTTTGTATTTTTGATCAAATAAATCCAGGCTTGATGAGCATAAGAGACTTCTTTAAAATTGTGCCCAAAATTTTGTAGCCTACTGTATAAGTACAAATATGCAAAATTTTAAATTAAATGTTGTATAACTAAAGTTTTTTTTTTTTGCCTAGGGCCTCTTAATGTCTAGAACCGGCCCTGGCTGAGAGTGTTATTATGCTGGTCTCTTAAAGGTCACATATTGTCAGGGATTCATCACAGTCACTGCAGTCACCATCCCGGATAATCACCCGATCACAGTCACCTGAATTCTGATCACCCGCACCTGCTGTCACCAATCAAGCCACACTACAAATACACACACATCACAGTCACTCACTGTCCGGTCTACCGTTCACTCCTATGGACTGCCCTGGACTTGCTATACGATATTCTCCTAGAAATACTTACCTTCTGGTTCTCCCGCGATCCTCCAACGACTCCTTGGAAGCTGTTCCACGATCTCCCACGAAACCGGCATCAGGCACTCACCCTCAGAACTCCGATAAGAACCCTGGAATCATTCACTCTGTTGACACTCACCTGCCTTAACCTAACCCATTCCACTCCTCCACATCCTGTACCAATAAACCATCCTGTCTTTCACTTACCCGTTGTGTCTGGCCTTGCTTTATGACAGAAGACCGGACCCATACAAATACCTCCATGAATCCTCGACCTCCCACACCCGCAGAAGTCCTGGAGGAGCTGGTAGACGCCCTCCGGGCTTCCCTGCTTCCTCCGACAACCCCCCCAATCTGCCTCTGTCAGTCCCATGGCCATGCCTGCTTCATACACGGGTGATGCAACTGAGTGTCGCGGCTTCCTCCTGCAAGTGGCCTTGTTCATCGAGATGCAGCCGCAAAGATTTTCCACCGAACGCACTAAGGTAGCATCTTGGTGGTCGTAGATCGGTTTTCCAAAGCTTGTAAGCTAATCCCCCTCCCAGGACTTCCAACCGCTCTCGACACTGCAGAAAGTTTATTCACTCACGTCTTCAGAAACTTTGGAGTCCCCGAGGATGTAGTCTCTGACAGGGGACCACAGTTTATCTCCCGCGTTTGGAGGGCATTCTTCCGACTACTAGGGGTCACGGTCAACATATCCTCAGGCTACCATCCCCAGACAAATGGCCAGACTGAGAGGAAGATCCAGGAACTCGGACGTTACCTCCGGTCATACTGTCACGACGACCAACACAGCTGGAGACGTTTCGTCCCTTGGGCCGAGTATGCACAGAATTCCCTGACCCAGACCACCACCGGCCTCACGCCGTTTCAGTGCATACTCGGGTACCAGCCCCCGATCTTCCCGTGGACAGGAGAACCGTCAGAGGTTCCAGCTGTAGACCACTGGTTCCGAGTGAGCGAGAGAGTGTGGGGCTCAGCTCACCTCCATCTCCAACGTGCAGTGCGGAGGCATAAAGCCTTCGCCGATGCTCGGCGTACTTCCACTCCCACTTCCCATCCAGGAGAGAAAGTATGGCTGTCCACCCGGGATCTGCGCCTCCGCCTGCCCTGTAAAAAGCTGAGTCCCCGCTACATTGGTCCGTTCCCGATACAGAGGCAGATCAACGAAGTCACCTACGAACTCCAACTCTGACTCTCCGACAGACACTCACCCTCAGAACTGAGATAAGAACCCTGGAATCATTCACTCTGTTGACACTCACCTGCCTTAACCTAACCCATTCCACTTTTCCACATCCTGTACCAATAAACCATCCTGTCTTTCACTTACCCGTTGTGTCTGGCCTTGCTTTATGACACTTATTTTACACCTTTCTGGAGTTTTATTTCAAGTCTTGATGTCCATGAGAATATGTATTTGCGGTATAAGTACCAAAAACCATCTCAATATATTTTTACAGCTCCTCTCTCAGGAGCTCTGCTGAGAACCGGTCGATTTTGGCCTGTCTAATTAATATTCATGAGCCTCTCTTCTGATTGGCCTGTTGTTTTCTGAGTGATGCACGGCCAGGCCAACCACAGGTAACTAGGGTCAGCCAACGTGACAGCGCTAGCTGGAGGCAGCAAAACAAAGGGGAAACTGGAGGCGGCCCATTCAAACCAGCGCAGATTCTGCTACATAAGGAGCTTAAAATATCATCTTGTTGGGTGCCAGAGTCAACGCATTATACACATTATAACCTCATGTTAGCCTCAAATTAGAAATTTGATTGCATATCTGCTGCCACTGCCAGACAAAAAAAAAAAACGAGGACAGCTGTGGTTAAACGCGATAAAACGAGCAGATTGAACAGAAACAATCATCAAAAATGCTTGCGTTTGCAGCGCACACTTATCAGAAAAGGTTCAATAAAGTATTGTCCTTTTGACATGTTTCCGTGTTGTCGTTGCTCAGCAATAGCATGGATGCGATGTTGTCTGGGGTTTGGCAAAAGGAGAGTGGAACTGTGGGCAGTGCTCGGGGGGTGGTGATTAAAGGCGGTGACTGTGTAGTTCTGACATCAATTTTTACGGAAGTCACAACGGTTTATTAAAAATCACAGCTACTTTATGCAGGCTGTGTGCATTTTACTGTGGACTGACTGTTTTGAAACTTATATGGTAGTTAAATAGCCCCTAGACCTCAGTTATCGTGAAAAAACCCAGGAAATTTCAGTTTTGACAATATGGGACCTTTAAGGATTGTTGTGGTCAGCTGACTCTTGAAGGTTTTGATATTCTTCATATTCTGAGTGGTCAGTTCACAGCAGTGATAGAAATGAATGTTTTCCAATAAGTTTAAATTGGTTTTTACATTTTATGGACATTTTTACCTTTAAAAAAGCCATCTAAAAGTGTTCATCATCCTTTGAGCCAAATTCTTACATTTAATCAGTCATTTAGAATAAAAAAGACATTTGGGCTGTTACCAAGCAAATGAAATGAGTATCAACAAAATTCATCTTTGCAATGCAGAGGAAACACAGAAGCTGCATCTGGCATTTAGATATATTACATGGTTTATTTCAGGACAACCTGCAGCTACAGTTAATGCAGGCATAAAAAACATGGAATGGGCTACTCATATTTGAAATTATTTTAAAAAGTAAATAAATAAAAAAATACTTTAAATGTGAAATTAATTCACCAGTAGGTGTCAGCAAGTCACTGTTGGGTGACTCGAGTCATTGCGACTGAACCGAATCATTTAAACGTTTCAGGAACGAAGCACCGTCATTACTCAGAGACGCAAAACTGTTCTGTGGTGGCTGTGTTTGGAATTAATTTTTGTCAAAAATAGAGCAAAAACAGGCAATATGGTGTCTAAAATGCAAGTCTCTTAATTAACTTAGTTTATTGAACTGTTGTAAAAAAAATCAATTTGTAATTATGCTGATTTTTTGAGAAATAAACGGCACTCTTCATGTGATATTGATTAACTGATTAACTATATATAAATATATTAGGGCTAGTAAGCGATTACAATTTTTAATCTAATTAATTACATGTTGTGGCGATTAGGCGATTAATCTGCAAATTAAATCGCACATCAAATTTGGCTGAGATAATTTAAAGTGTTTAAATTGTGTAAAGCATCAAACAGACATTACAAAATGTAGCTTCAGCAAGAAATATTTTATTTGATAAAATTTATTAGGCTACATATACTCTTTTGGATCATGAGGGTGAGTAAATGATGACACAATTGTCACTTTTGGGTGGGTGAACTATACCTTTAATTTATTTTATTCTACTTTGTCTTTATATTTTCGTTGGAAAAATTTAGCAAAAAAAAGACAATGCATCTAAAATAACACAATATTAACTTCTTACTGTACTGTTGTATAAGATCAGTATCACATTTACACTCGTGTGATATTGCTTAACTATATGATGCAAATAGGAGACAAAAACTCAAACAGGGGCATTTTTGCCCCATATTTACCTACATTCTCTAGACTCCGTCACGCAGTGAGTTGCTGCCCTGCCTCATATTTGTCATCAAGTCAAGTCAAGTCACCTTTATTTATATAGCGCTTTTAACAATACAGAAAGCAACTTTTTGTTCTTTTCTTTTGTGTCAAAGCAACTGTACAGCATTAATTAGGAAAACAGTGTGTCAATAATGCAAAGTGACAATAGTAAACACTAATTTTTCAGTTAAAGGCAGTTCATCATTGAATTCAGTGATGTCATAATCCAGCTCAGTTCAGTTTAAATAGTGTCTGTGCAATCAAGTCAATGATATAGCTGGCATGAAGTGTCCCTAACTAAGCAAGCCAGAGGCGACAGTGGCAAGGAACCAAAACTCCATCGGTGACAGAATGGAGAAAAAACCTTGGGAGAAACCAGGCTCAGACAGGGGGCCAGTTCTCCTCTGGCCAGACGAAACCAGCAGTTCAATTCCAGGCTGCAGCAAAGTCACATTGTGCAGAGGACTCAACTGGCTCCTGTGGTCTTGGCCGTCTGAGACAAGGTCTTTACTGGGGATCTGTATCTGGGGCTCATCTAGTTGTCCTGGTCTCTGCTGACTTTCAGGGCTGTAGAGGTCCTCTCTAGGTGCTGATCCACCATCTGTCACCAATCAACTGTATGAAATGTCAGATGACCCATGTAGATCTGGGGCGGGGCAAGTGCGTTAATAATTTTAATGCGTTATTTTTCACCATAACTAACGCGTTAAATTACCAGCCCTAATTATATATTATATTACATTACATTTTATTTATGCATCTTATTGATCATAGTGAAAATGACCTCAGAGGACTTAAGTATTATTTTTACTGTAATGTTGCCGTGTTCGTCTTGTTGCTAGGTTGACTGATTTGTACATTGTATTGGCTTTTTTTTAAACAAGCTATTTAGGTAAATTCTAAATAATTTCTGATCAAATATTTTACATCCATAAAGATGCCGAATGGCATTGGTTGTCTCATGTTGTGGCATGGTGGTTTGCATTGGCTTGATTGTTATCACCTGCAAAATTATTTATTTCTTTACAAGCAAGATATATCATGCATTGGAACATAATGGAGTAAAACTAAAAGTTTCACAAAATAACATTAAAATAAGAAAGACAAATACTTAAGAACAGAGTAACACTATTTTGTTACTGTCTCCCATTGGGAGCTACACAAACCTCAGCAATAGCTTATCCTGCAGATATACACACAAGTAAATATTAGCATTTTCCCGAATACACGGCAGTTACGATGCCTCCAGGTTTGCACATTGCTGCTCATAAATTTAGATTCTGAGAAGTGAAAAACAGAGAGCAGATAAAGATTGTTGCTCTCAATCACACTGCATGTGTCTCCTTGAATGTATATGTATGTGTGTGTGACTTAAGGAGAATGAATGTTTACACAGGGCCCTGCTAGTAAACTGCTGTTTTTATGGCATTTTGCTCTCGGTGCAGGCGCAGTCAAACCTAGCCCTCCAGCTGCTGCTCTGTTATTACACTGCGGCGGCTGCCGTCGCATCTTCATAGACCCCAGCGTACAGCCGAGAATTCAGCTTAACCACATCAGGCCAATAAAACACATGTATAACTGACTAATAGTGGCCATTACAAGTATCCTTTGGATGAGTAAAATAATAGTATCTATAAATCAGCGCTTACTGTGACATTCCATGCTTGTGGGAAACAATCTAGGGAAAAAGCTAAGAGAAAGAGAAAATAATAATAATCACTAGCCTCTGTAAATATCACGCACTTGCAATTTTGCCCATGTTTGATTACTTCACACATCATACTGCCTCCAGGCCTAATAATAATTAATCAGGTTGATTACAGAGTGGCGACTGTAGTGTCTGTGACCCCCTTGTGTGGTGGAAACAGCACATATGAACCCATCCTGACCACGCAGAGTCTGTGAGATCTCTCCAATTTTAAATGAAGCTTCCTCAGCTGCAGATAAGTCAATACTGCCCATTGCTCGTCTCATTCCGCGTCACGCCGATGCAATTTACAGAGTCAATTTAAATGTCAGAGGCACACAGCATGGCCAAAACCACTTCGGTAATGTCATTAGGATCGAGTGAGATGCCACAGTGTATCTCTGTAGTATGGAAGGTGAGGGAAGTGACCCTGCTCCAGGTGTCTGCTAAGGCTGCGTTGCTTCATTTCCCTTCACCCAGCAGTTTTTTTTTTAGCCTGGTAGAAGAAGTCAGGAAGTTGTCTGAGAAAAGTTTTCTCATAATGTGGAAAATTGTAAAGTGAACATGTTCCTGTAATTGCTTGTTGAGAAATGCCAGCAACTCTGGACTGACAGCAACAGTGCCAAACTAAGATAGTCTGGTTGTATCATTAGTGGCAGGATTGTCGTCATGGCAGTTTAATTAAAAATAGACCACAAAACACAGGAAATAGTACAGTAGAAATTTTCTGGAAGAACTATCAGGTGTATCTAAAAACAAACTTTGATGCACCCAACCATACCTTGATTTACTCCACCACTTCTCACTCTCTCTTTGCATCTCCTCCCTCTGACTGTCTCTGTTTTTTCCCTCCATCCTTCCCCATCCTCTACTGGTAGCTCTGCATTAACCTCTCCATAGTGTTTCTAGAATGAGAGTGGGGAGCTGGGGAAGTACCATATCTCCCCAGGTTTCTGTGGTATTCTGCCCTGAATACTCAGCTCGTACACTCAGAGACGAAGCCCTCGTATGTTGAAGAGACCTTTGATCTTCAGGGGTCTCTCCCCAGGTAGATTGCTTGCCGTGTCAGACCCCTTGAAGTTTTGGAGGGGGGTATTATGAGAAGAAAGTCAAATATGAGATGGGACCAGAATGCTTTCCAGTTTAAGACTTTGCTCAAACTTACTCAATCCTCTCACAGTTTCTTCTTACATACTAAGCCAAGGATCTAGTAGCTAACTGGGTGCTCAGTAGTTGGCCTGTGTGGCCAATTCAGTTCAAATTCACACTCATGAATTGAAAAGGAGGCTCTTGCCTTTAGAATGACATTGAGCAATAACAAACTTCAGTACCCTGTGACTACTCCTCTACCCCCGTAGATCATCCATCACTTAGTATTCGCCATCCACTTGCCTTCATCCTTAAAGAACCTCTTTTGTTCTGCGAGAGGTTTTAGGAGGTTTGTTCAGCCCTTAATTGTTTGTAGTTGTAGTTTCCAAAACAGACCTATTTAAATGTAATGGGGAAAGAGGCCGTTAGCTGTTCCTCACGATATATACTGATGAAACAGTAATTAGTTAGGGTCTGATTAAAGCCTGATTAGTGCCATAGGGGTGGTGAGTAGCTCTTGTGTTGGGGGCTTTAAGGTCTTTGGGTGAGGCCTTTGATAATTCATGCTGTCTTTGTAGTGTAATACTTTAATCTGTGGCAGCTTGTTTCTTGCTCTCATCAGGGTGTGTTTTGGCCTGTTGTGCTCACAGATCGCACAGGCCACCGACAAGCTGTACATAATTCATATTTCTTACATGTCAGAGTGGTTATATCCACAGCCTCTGGTTGAAGAACATGCCACAGCAACAGGACCATTAGGTTATTGGTTTGAAGCCTTTAGTTGGCTGGCTTAGCGTTATAAATATTTAAAAGGAAAAAGAGGCAGATAATGAAATTAATGCAGTGTCAGAAATGTACATACAGGTAGATTTTTCAAATCCCATTTTACTTTTTGGTCTGTAGGCTATCCTTAACAGAGCCAAGAAGGTATACAGGGCATTGACTTGCTTGACAATTGACTTTGTTGACTTTGACTATGTCCACCTTTGATAAATCTGGACAAGCCACGTGAGGTTTGTTCCTACACTGTATTTCCAAGACCTTTATCCAAAGGTTAGTTTAACACCATATTATACCTCAGGCTGTAGTTCTCAAAAGCTGGCCTCAAGCATCTTGGGGAGATCTTGAAGTTCTTAGGATTTTTAGCTCACATCTGGCCAGAGTCTATTATACTACTTTTTCCATCTCCAAATGCACCTTTCCATTCTTTCATTTATTATTGATTGGAGTGACCTTCTCTGAGGTGATGCAATGTTTTTGGGGAGAGTTTACTAGCATATCTGTTTCATACAATACAGCTTGTTAAGAGACTTCAGCTAAAAGACAGCTAAATGTCTTGAAAATAGCAGTTGATGGCTGGGTATGAGGTTACAGCTTGTCATCTGTAACACTGATCAGTCATTGTTTTCTAACCTCTGAAATGTTCTGGGAAAGTTACTAGAGAACAGTTATTTAATGTTCTGTTTAAGTTCTTTGTATCACATAAAAACCTCCATTCAACAATTATGGAACAATTTTTGTTTAATAAATAAAACCTAAAAAGAATGTTTTTGAATTTGTTCCCCAAAACAAATGAGAACCGTATAGTAACATAAAGGGAATGTGCTGTATTTGCATGCAGCAGCATGGCTGTCCTAGCATATGTGCTAATGTTGCACAACAACTCCAACCAACTCCAACCTTCAAGTAAGCTTGGCTGATTATGATGTTTGGCTACACTTCCTCTACACCAATCCCAAATTTCCATTCCCTGATCTCAATTCTCCTTGCTCACTGTTTGGTTTTAAGGAGAAAAGTGATGAACATGCTGTTTGACGGCTCAGTTTTGTAACCTTTAAGAATGGTCTAAGAATAAATGTCCTGATAAACACTTTGTGATGGCTCACTGCTTGTTTTACCTTGAAATCCAGAGAGCCCTGCAGCATAGAAAAGTCAGCATCCTTCCATTTGGTGCTAATTACCAAGCTCATTGGCAGACAGGGGTCTCTGTCTCTCTGAACTCTTCAAGACCAGGGGATCCGACTGTGATGCTGTGTGTTAGGTCTACCATGTCGTCTTTATTCATGGCTTTGTTGGGTTTGAACACAGCAAGCGAATATGCCCTAATAGGGAAATTGTTATATTAAATTTTTAGCTGTTTCCTAGCTTCCACTGCTCCCTCTTTCCAAAATTCTGCCCTCCAAAGACTTGTCAGCAATTTTCGGGTGAACTCTTAGTGATGTTGTGGGAAGGTTTGCTTATGGTTATAAAAAACCAAAACCTAAAAATAGCCATTATTTAACATTCAGTTTAAGTTATTTTTAGATTGTCATAAAAGCAAAAAAAACCAAAAAAAAACAATGCTGTCATGCAGTGTTTTGGGAATGTTAGTTTATGGTTAATCTAAATATCTAAATATAAAAATTATTTTCTTTAAACATTTCCATAACATTGATGTATGCGTGGAACTGCTTATCTGTAGCTTATGTGCTAATTGCTAACTATTAACCTTTAAGTAAGTTGTACATTTGTAAGTATACTGAACATGTCTGTGTATCTGTTTTATTTGAAAACTCTTCCCACACTTGAAAGTGTGTGTTTCACTGCTGATAGATTATCATAAGAGCTGCATCACTCTTTCTCCATCAAACACACTGTGTCATTCTTGTGGTCAATCCCTGAACCACCATATTGATTTTCATCAGCTGTTTGGCCCTCCAGTGTCAGGTACAGAGCTGAGATGTTGTTATTTTTATGTGGAGATCGATGGTCTCTCATCATACACAAGCTTCTATTTATTTTGCTACTTTAATCTGTCTATTTGGCCTCATACAGGCACGGTCCTGGCTACAGAATATGGAATGAAATGTGTTTTTGGTTTTATTTTTCTTGTCGATTCCCTTCTCTGCTCCCCCTCATTACAGGTCCACTCATATGTGCCAAGATTGGAATGTATTGTAATGAATCTGGCCTGATGTTTCACTGCCCATTAGTGCAGACATGGGAGACGGCTTATCTTACTGTCCACGTAGGCTCTGGTTGGAATAGATTGGTGTAATGGTGAACTATTTAAACATTTATGGTTTTTGTGCTAGCAGATGCAGACTGATATTTGGCATACATTTGTATTTTATTCTTTTTTTTTCTGCATTAATTGCTTGTGCACAAGCTTATCTACAGCCAATTATTGTGCCAAGACTGGAGGAAGATGAGGAGGAGGGAAATGAAAGCAACATCACATATGAGTGTTGGGTGGAGGTCATGAAGGTTAAAGCTAAAATGTCAGTGCGTGATCTACTCTTGGTGTTTATCGCACATCTCTCCTGAGGACGTCCCACCACGTGCCTCCCCAGACCTCCACCCTCAGCACACCCACCAGCTCTTTCTTCTCACATCATCCTTCCATTTTGCTCTTTGTCTTTCTTTTGGATAAGGAACAAGCATCGCCTGGAGGCCTGCGTCTCTTTCTGACTTTCACTTCCTTGGTTCGGTACCTCTCCATTCGTCTCTCTCTCTCTCGTGCACATGTGCTTTCTCTTTTGTTTCCCTGCAGGTTTCTCTTCCTCTCCTTCACCTTCTTCTCCGCCTGCACATGGGCCAGAGAGCAGCTTTGTTTATTTCTCTTACCCACGTCCACCACCCAGCAGCCAATTCTGTCTGTTCCGAAGTCACCAGGATCAGAGAAGGTGGGATGAAAGGAAGGAAGTAAGGAAAGAAGATAGATAGATAGATAGAAAGAAAAAAAACAGGAGGGAAGGGATAATTATATTTTTTCATGCAAATATTTGATACATTTTGAATATATATAATGTTTCTGTTGGATCAGTTAGCCTCGCCCACTGTAAAATTTCATTGGTTCCAAAATTTCCCCTCCATATAACTGTATTTTACTGGTCAAATATGTTCTAATTGGCCGTTATTGTGTTGTATCGGACCACTGTTTCTCATTCAGTGTGGACAGAGAAGTAGAAAACTCATATGTGTATATGTGTTTGTCCATATCTGTGTAAATGTGAAGGTACATGTTAGAAGCTAAGAACTGCTGTCTAATTTCAAGCATTTTATCTGACACCCAAAGGAAATTAAACACTGAGACTCAACTGGCTCACAAGCTTGATTAATTTATATTTTTCTGCTTTCATTTTAGTCTGTCAAATCTGTGAATACTCATTTAAATAGTTAAATAGCCCCTAGACCTCAGTTATCGTGAAAAAACCCAGGAAATTTCAGTTTTGACAATATGGGACCTTTAAGGATTGTTGTGGTCAGCTGACTCTTGAAGGTTTTGATATTCTTCATATTCTGAGTGGTCAGTTCACAGCAGTGATAGAAATGAATGTTTTCCAATAAGTTTAAATTGGTTTTTACATTTTATGGACATTTTTACCTTTAAAAAAGCCATCTAAAAGTGTTCATCATCCTTTGAGCCAAATTCTTACATTTAATCAGTCATTTAGAATAAAAAAGACATTTGGGCTGTTACCAAGCAAATGAAATGAGTATCAACAAAATTCATCTTTGCAATGCAGAGGAAACACAGAAGCTGCATCTGGCATTTAGATATATTACATGGTTTATTTCAGGACAACCTGCAGCTACAGTTAATGCAGGCATAAAAAACATGGAATGGGCTACTCATATTTGAAATTATTTTAAAAAGTAAATAAATAAAAAAATACTTTAAATGTGAAATTAATTCACCAGTAGGTGTCAGCAAGTCACTGTTGGGTGACTCGAGTCATTGCGACTGAACCGAATCATTTAAACGTTTCAGGAACGAAGCACCGTCATTACTCAGAGACGCAAAACTGTTCTGTGGTGGCTGTGTTTGGAATTAATTTTTGTCAAAAATAGAGCAAAAACAGGCAATATGGTGTCTAAAATGCAAGTCTCTTAATTAACTTAGTTTATTGAACTGTTGTAAAAAAAATCAATTTGTAATTATGCTGATTTTTTGAGAAATAAACGGCACTCTTCATGTGATATTGATTAACTATATGAAATTATATAAATATATTAGGGCTAGTAAGCGATTACAATTTTTAATCTAATTAATTACATGTTGTGGCGATTAATCTAATTAATTGCAAATTAAATCGCACATCAAATTTGGCTGAGATAATTTAAAGTGTTTAAATTGTGTAAAGCATCAAACAGACATTACAAAATGTAGCTTCAGCAAGAAATATTTTATTTGATAAAATTTATTAGGCTACATATACTCTTTTGGATCATGAGGGTGAGTAAATGATGACACAATTGTCACTTTTGGGTGGGTGAACTATACCTTTAATTTATTTTATTCTACTTTGTCTTTATATTTTCGTTGGAAAAATTTAGCAAAAAAAAGACAATGCATCTAAAATAACACAATATTAACTTCTTACTGTACTGTTGTATAAGATCAGTATCACATTTACACTCGTGTGATATTGCTTAACTATATGATGCAAATAGGAGACAAAAACTCAAACAGGGGCATTTTTGCCCCATATTTACCTACATTCTCTAGACTCCGTCACGCAGTGAGTTGCTGCCCTGCCTCATATTTGTCATCAAGTCAAGTCAAGTCACCTTTATTTATATAGCGCTTTTAACAATACAGAAAGCAACTTTTTGTTCTTTTCTTTTGTGTCAAAGCAACTGTACAGCATTAATTAGGAAAACAGTGTGTCAATAATGCAAAGTGACAATAGTAAACACTAATTTTTCAGTTAAAGGCAGTTCATCATTGAATTCAGTGATGTCATAATCCAGCTCAGTTCAGTTTAAATAGTGTCTGTGCAATCAAGTCAATGATATAGCTGGCATGAAGTGTCCCTAACTAAGCAAGCCAGAGGCGACAGTGGCAAGGAACCAAAACTCCATCGGTGACAGAATGGAGAAAAAACCTTGGGAGAAACCAGGCTCAGACAGGGGGCCAGTTCTCCTCTGGCCAGACGAAACCAGCAGTTCAATTCCAGGCTGCAGCAAAGTCACATTGTGCAGAGGACTCAACTGGCTCCTGTGGTCTTGGCCGTCTGAGACAAGGTCTTTACTGGGGATCTGTATCTGGGGCTCATCTAGTTGTCCTGGTCTCTGCTGACTTTCAGGGCTGTAGAGGTCCTCTCTAGGTGCTGATCCACCATCTGTCACCAATCAACTGTATGAAATGTCAGATGACCCATGTAGATCTGGGGCGGGGCAAGTGCGTTAATAATTTTAATGCGTTATTTTTCACCATAACTAACGCGTTAAATTACCAGCCCTAAAATATATATATACACATTTCTGCCCCTATAGCTTAAATTTTTTGATAATTCTAAATGCATTTTAACAGACTGAATCACGCAAAGAACACACTCTAAATGCGCATGCACACTAGTCTAATCTATTAGACTTCACTTAATGTGTGCATGCACTGCACTCTGTAGGACTATTTTGTTTGGTTTTTGCAAAATACTCGATAATGTCAAATCGCACATCGTTAAAACAACAATTTCGATATTATCGCAGACGATATGGCACACCCCTAAGTCCTGCACCACTGTCTTTTTGGCTAATGTGTGCAAAACCTCTTGCTAAACTGTCAAAGCTTCATTTTAACCACCAATGCAAGTATTTAGCTTACCTCTACATGCTTGAGAATGGTTGATGTTGAGATTTTGTAAGCTGCTAGTTTGGTCTCCCTAAGCAAACACAGCTTACACTGCATAGAGAGTAAATATGGCCAGGGGTTCACTTCATTTCTTTCGAGTTCAACTTCAGCAGAATACGACTGAGTTTCATTTTCTGCTGGGTCTGCACCACTACTGCCTGTCTTGTCAGTCACCATCTTTCTTGTGATTTTAGCGCCAGTTTGTGCTCCTGCACAAATTATTTAGCTACTGCAGTGGTTTTGAGTGTGCGATTATTTATTTTTTTACTCCGTAATTAATGTATTTGAAAATGTAGCAAAGTACAATACTTTAAACAAAATATACTTAAGTAAAACTACAGATTTAAAAAAATAACTTTAAAAAGTAGAAGTACACAAAAAAGCTACTCAAATACAGTAACGTGAATATATGTAATTAGTTACTTTCCACCTCTGCATTTAGGAATATTTAATTTTAGACCAGAAGCCTCTGAAAAAGTGTTAATTTCAAAGACCTTTGCAACCGGTTTTGAGATTTTTAAAAACAGGATTGTGTTATCCGCAAGTTGTGAAATTCTAATCTCACAGTTAAAAATGGTCAAGCCTTTGATATCAGGATTATTTCGAATATTTAAAGGGAGTAATTCCATAACTAAGAACAGAAAGGGGGAGATTCCACAACCTTGCCCAACTCCCCTGTTAGTTTTTCTAAATCGATTTGACACATTTCTCCAAACTCGGGTCACTGTTCTCAAAACAGTAAACACAGCGATCTGAACACATTGTAATTGTCCTAAACGGATTGTACATTTTCATTAATTTCATACAAATCATGCAAATAATTCTCAAAACAATGTGCACAAAACTCTCAAATGTTTTCACAATAGTTAATACAACCAATAATTTAAAATATCTGAAAAAAGGTTTTACACAAATCACAAACATTTATGTATCATTTGTCCAAACACAACAAACAAAACATTCTATCAAATGAACATGGTATATTTTCGATTGGCCCTAAACTGATAACTAGTTAGTTAATCATACACTCAACACAGGAAATGCAGTTGTCCTAATCATTTACACATTTCTCACAATTGTTTTAGAGTAATTATAAAAGGAAAATTATACAAGGGGGGGGGCTATAGGGCTCCGGCCGTAGAGGCCGGGCCGAGTGCCGAGGCTAAGACCACGGAGGCCACTCCGCCATGGCTGTAGAAGTGATGGTTCTACCATACTTGTAATAAGGAGTAGAATTTACGGTTTTAGCTATATGGAGTTTACAAAAGACCAGATAATGATCCGAGACGTCATCGCTTTGCAGCAGAATTTCAACACCATTAAAAGGAAAAAAACTGAAATAGGGAATGGGGGCGTGACGTCACGGCTCTAGCGGCGCGGTGGAATGAATGTGATGACAACAAAACACTCATATATTCCGAGGTGTAACCCAGCCAGAACTAGAGAGCTAGATTTGATCACTGACTGAAGCACGAGAAATTATCTTAATAACATTTGTAAGTATGTTTGCCACCTGTGAGTATTGTTTGCCACATGAGTTCAGTTGGAACTGAAGCGTAAAGTATCTAGTATGTATATATGTGTGTATGTGTATATATATATATATATATATTAGTATTCCCATTGTTGATTGCAATAATTTGTTTCAATATGGATACTTTTGTCTAAAGGTAAACCAGCATATGAGATGGACGAGTCTCATCCAGACTGGGCTCCAACCCTGCACCTGGGTCACTCTGAAGTCACAGCCACAGTGTCAGATCGGCATGCCCGCAGACAACATAGACATAATTTGAGAGAATCTGAGGGAGGAGGCCAAACTGAACAAAACAACATGAATGAAGATGAGAGAGATGGAGTCCAAGAAGATGCAGAAGAAGAGGGATATGGGGATCAAGCAGAGGCAGGAGCTGCGGAAGAGGAGGAATATAGAGAACAGACAGAAACAGACAAACCAGCTGCTAAGAGACTAAGAGCAGAATGCCAGTTCTGTGAGCAAAGCAGTGTTGTAAGGCCAGATGAAACAGAAACGTGTGCATGTTGAATAGTAGAAATTTTTGGTTTCTTTTTGGTGTGTGCTAGTGTGTATGAATGTGTGGTACCCTCCTGAAATTGAACATGTTTGTATTTGGTGTGTGTGTGTACCTTCCTTAGAATGTACATGGTATGCTATTGGTACATTAAATACTTCAGATGAAAATGGATGACAATGAGCATTAAAAACTTTTTTTTTTAATAATAAAAAATCTCCTGCAAAGTGCAATGTTTAGTTTCTTGTGCTTCTTGTTGAACTACTTTGAAACACTGAATTTCAAGTAACAAATTTCAAGTAACAGGCTACGAGTCAAGTAAAACACTACTGTGTAGGCCTAAGTGCAAATCTTTCATAAACAACAAACTACT
>NW_015506156.1:409689-409938 GCF_001515645.1 Sinocyclocheilus grahami
CTGTTAATTATGAAGCCACACGGTTCGATTTTGAAGTTTGTGTGAGATGCAGCTCTGGATTCAGTGTAGGCCTTTCTAGCATCCCCCTCATGACTGATACCCCATCTGGTTTGGACAGTTGATACTGTGTGCTGTGTGTGTGGGTAACACACCTGCTTCAAAACTGTGTGGGATGGCCTCTCTAGAGAGGTGGCATATACAGCATGCATTTTTGACGCTGTAATTCTTCCGCTTCTGTAATCATACCAC
>NW_015506157.1:0-461 GCF_001515645.1 Sinocyclocheilus grahami
GCTAATTGTCAATCATCTTTGACAATAGTGGTCCTGACAGAAGTACAGTTTTTCCAATTTTTGTTCTGAGAGTGCATAAAAAAAGCATTATAAAATAGGTGATGTACTGACATGACTAGAGGCATTTCCAGGTTGCTCTTTCTGAAAGATGATGTTTATGTTGAAGTATAAAGACTGTCCTTTATCGGTCTGTCATTTGTTCTGACTTGTATAAGCATACCCACAGGCCATGTGAACCTGTCAGTTATCACAGTTGTGAATGTAAATAAAACAATGCTAATTAAGTAGCACACTGTGTACACAAGTGTGGGTGTTCTAACTGATGTTCATTTGGGAATGACGTTTGTCAAGGTTTAATCTGACACATTTTTAATGTGAAAAATGGATTATTAAAAGGCTTAAGGTTAATTTGACGTTTTAAATCAAATCCTGAATATTTTTCCTTGCAGGTAAATTTCGAG
>NW_015506157.1:471-2423 GCF_001515645.1 Sinocyclocheilus grahami
ACGCCTATTCAGACTCCTGAACAAATAACCACCATACCACAAGTCGATAATCGAGAAATTGATTCTTCTCTCTCAGTATTTGGCAGAGTGGATGGTCGCCCAGCCCAGGGGGTCTGGGAAGGCTGGCATCTCCTCTGGCACATAAATTGCCTAGAGATGAAGGCTGAATTTCTGGCTCTCAGGTACTTTCTCCCACATCTGACAGGTAACCTCATGTTGGTGCAGACAGAAAACATGGCGGTACTCTCTTATATAAATCACCAGAAAGGATTGTGTTCACACCCCATGTTCAGGTTGGTGCAGCAGATCCTGTTCTGGGTGCAAGATATACTGATTTCTCTGAGGACAATTTAAATTCCAGGGCATTTGAATTTGGGAGCAGACAACCTGTCGAAGAAGGGGCTGAGGCCCAGGGAATGAAGATTCCACCTCAACGAGAGGTTTGGCTGGACAGAAGTAGGCTTGTTTGCCTCCGAGGAGTCAACCCACTGTCTGATCTTGTTCGCACTCACACTTCCAGCTCCACTGGGGCTGAAATCTATGGTAAAGACATGGCTATAGGCTATGTCTGTATGCTTTTCCCACATTCGCTCTGCTCCTGGGAGTTCTAGCTAGAGTTCATCATGACAGTTCATATTGTTATCTGCTCCATTTTGGCTAGCTTGAGTATGGTTCTCAGGCCCAAGATCTTTCCTGGAAGGCTGTCCTTGTGAGATTCCAATCAGGAGGGATCTTCTCTCCCAGGCCCAGGGCACAATATTTCACCCCAGCCCAAAATATGAAAGCTATAGGTCTGTGCCCTGAGGAGTACCAGCTCATAGATTCCAGACTCTCAGCTGAGGTTGTTGAGACCATTCTGAAGGCTAGAGCTCCCTCCACCAGAAAACGGTTTGCCCTAAAGTGGCATCTTTTTGAACAATTGCATGTACAGCACCATGATGACCCAGTCCACTGCCTGAAAGGTTCAGAGCTGAAGTTTTTACAGCAGTGCCTTTCAGCAGGTTTATCGCCCTCCACACTTAAAGTGTATGTGGCTGCAATTTCTGCTTGCCGCAGTCACATCATTGAAGCCCGTGAGGAGGCATCCCCTAGTATTGTATTTCCTCCTTAGGCCTATCTGCAGGCTGTGGGTTCCTTCCTGAGATCTTTCCGTAGTCCTGGAAGGGTTATCAGGAGCTCTATTTGAGCCTCTTGCCATTTGGCATGAAAGACTTTATTTCTTGTGTCCTATCCAGGGCCCTCAGGATTTACATTGATAGCACAGAAACATGTCGTAAATCTGATGTGAAGCTGTTGGTCAGCTTTAGAGGCTGGGCAGGGGTTCCCCCATCTCCAAGCAGCCAATATCTCACTGGTTTTGGATGCTATTACTTTTGCCTTTGAGGTGCCCAGTATGGCTTGACCTCCAGGTGTCTGAGCCTATTTTACTTAGAAATTCTATGTGATATTGTATGTATATTTGGGTATGTGTTTTTGTATACACCTGCCAAGGGTCTGAAGATGTAAATTAGCAATGTTGCTATAATCTGGCATGTTTACATTCTGTATTTACACAAATTTCATTAACATGCATTAATCAAATAAACTTCCACCCGGAGTGTGTCTTCCTCGAAAGCTTTAACCAAGGGTGCACCCTTGCAGGACGTTTGTGTTCTGGCTGGCTGGTCCTCTCCGCACACATTCATAAGGTATTATAGACTGGATGTAGATTCAGTGGTGGATGAAGTACCTGAAAGCCACACTTAAGTAAAAGTACAGATATCTTACCAGAAAATGACTTTGGTAGAAGTTTAAGTCACTGTTTAGAATATTAATTTGCGTAAAAGTTTTAAAGTATGTGATATTTATTGTACTTGAGTATGAAAAGTATTTTTCATATAATCTGCATCTGAAGTGGCATTTAGATGTATTTGTCAGGGTTCTGTCACTTCGGTCTGGTGTAATTCATAGTT
>NW_015506157.1:3094-5816 GCF_001515645.1 Sinocyclocheilus grahami
CAATTAAAACCCTTGTTTCTGCAGTACTGAGTCCTCGCTCCATCCTCTACCCAAAACCTTGACAGTATTTACACAGTTTAATGAAGCTCAGATGGGACATGGATGCATTTAACCTGCAGTTACAAATGCATAAATAATGCTTTGTTTTAAACATAAAACGCTGAATGCTGATATTTGAAATTATTTAAAACATGAAAAAATTGTTGAAATGTGAAATTGAAAACGGCAGTAGTGACTGTGACTGTTAATGAGTGAGTCATTGAGATTCAATCGATTCATTTAAATGGCTGATTCATTCAGAAACAAAGCATTTTTAGAGTTGAGTGAGTCACTGAATCATTCATTCAACCAATTCGTGCGAAAAGCTAATTCATTCAATAAGATAACACCGTCCCTTGTGTTGTTCAGACACAAAACTATTTTACTATAGAACTATTTTCATAGGCAAAATTGAGAAAAAATAGGCAATATTGTCTCTAAGTCACTTTATGCTAAATTTAAACGTGAATAAAATCAATATTACATTTGTTATCATGCTGATATCTGGAGAAAAAAAGCACTCATCGTGTGATATAGATTAACTATATTAAATTATATAAATATAAAAAACATAAAGAGGCATTTTTGTCACCTACAAAAATGACTGAAAACAATAATAAAAAAAAATGTCACCTACAAACATAGACTAAATCATGTAGTGTATGCATGCACTCTCTGTGTGTTTTCATGATATACTCGATCATGTCAGATCGCACATTATTAAAACAACACTTACCATATTATCACAGACGATATACTGGATACCGCACACCCCAGCCTCGACTTGAGTGGAAAAGGAAATAACCCACGGTTGTGTGAGCACTTGTTTGCACATGAGCAAAGGTGTTTTTTAGAAGTCTAACTTGCAAGCACCAGACCACTGATTCGTCAAACCTGCTTTCTTGCAGTCCGTGTTTTTCCAACTTTATTTTGTAGTAAGTAACAAATATGCTTCGGGAAAATGTATCAGCGTGAAAGTATACATTTTAATTTAGAAATGTAGTGGAGTAAAAGTGAAAGTTGACAGAAATATAAACTTGTATAAATTTGTACTCTGAATTCTGTTCAAACCAAAACTATATCTATAATGAATTCTGGTCTAGTAATGCTTTTTGAAATCATTCAACATATTAGCATGGACAAGTATTTTCCCCTCACTAGTTTAAGATGCTTTGCAGAAGGTATGCATTTGACTGAGTTGAAGGCTGTAATAACGTGCCTATGAAAATCTGCTCCTTTTAAGGTCTTTCAGAGGAGGGTCCAAATGCATTTGAAAGCCCCAGCTCTCTAATAAACGCTCTATTTATTTAAAATGTTAGAAGCTGTTTTTGATGGTTGCTTTTTTTATGTTTTTGTCGACCTGTCTGTAGAGTATTTGGCGCTTTTAAGAACACAGACAACAGAGAGACTGTCTATGCCTGGTTCACCTTCTCACACTGGCTTATATACGCCAACAGTGCCACCAATCCAATTATCTACAATTTCCTCAGTGGTGAGTATTTGACACCTATCTGCTTACATCAGAGCTTCCACCACATTTCTGGTTCTGGAGACCCACAGCAATTTTGAGTGTCTTTCTCTTTTACACACCAGATGGAAATCATCATCATTTTAGCAGAGAGCTGTGTGAGTTGATCTGGGTGTGTCAAATAAGAAAGACATATAGATGACCAGTGTTGAGAACATTCCGGTACAGATGAGACACACCAGGAGAGAGTCAGAGTGAGAACCAGCACAGATAGCCGCAAATCTCTGTCTACCCAAGTAAACAACTTTGACAACATCTCTAGGATATCTGACCAGGCTGTGTAGCTCCATCATGAGAAGGGGTTGCTGGGTTAATCCTGTGGGCTGCCACTTCACCAGTCACCGTCACCGATTAGAAGAACACAGACGGCACGTATGTTTTGACCTGCAAGACTTACGGATGGAAGGATTGAATAGACCTATTAGCTCCTGTGAATTACCCACACTTTCTGAAAATGACACTGTGTCTAGCGTAAGAGCATATGAAGCTTCAGTGGAATTAGAATTTTTAGCCAAGGGGTTATTTTTCTGCTCACCACAACAGGTGATGTACCCCACAATCCCCAGAGATGAGATGATGTGCATGAAAATAATGGCATGGCTCTGAAACACATCGTTGATGTGAGGCTGCATTCTTCAACTCAAGATTGAAAGCCAATGGCGATATAGAAGGGAAGCACAAAAAAAGAAATCACTTTTAAAGGTGACTTTTTTGCAGTGTTAAAACACTTTCTCCTATCACTTCTTACGTAGAAACAACTACAAGTAAGTAATCTGCGAGTTATCTGAGAAGTGTAAAGACTGCAGCACCGCTGAAACATTGCTCTGTTTGTTTGAGCATCCTAACCAGCTGAACTCAGTGAGACTGGCACACCAGTCATGTGAATTTTGGATGGTACTCTTTGTTTGAAGGGCCAGCGACAGATGCATTCAGGAAGCCTGTTTGAAATCAAACAGTATTTTTGGAATTAAGCCCCTAACATTACAGACTTCAGAGAACAGGCCGCACTTTACACAATGCATGCATCAACTGCTTCAAGTACTTATGAACAAAATGGATATTGTGTGAATATATATATATATATATATATATATATATATATATATATATATATATATATATATATATATATATACACACAATATATATTTTGTT
>NW_015506157.1:6746-11407 GCF_001515645.1 Sinocyclocheilus grahami
TATATATATATATATATATATATATATATATATATATATATATATATATATATATATATATATTTATTTTTGTCCCATGTTTAAACGATGTATAGCTTGTAACGTTGTCATCTTTTCAGGAACAGTTCACTCTAATTTAGTCTCAGTCAGGTACTCAAAAAATGTTTTGATTGTTCACAGTGTACATTTCTACAGTTAGATGCTTGCAGATAAAAGTCTGTTTTATTTCCAGTGTTAGGTATCTGTGTTGTGTGGTGTTTGCATTCATTTCTAATGTAGTTGTTTTGACGTTTGGCACAGTCCAGCAGTAATTATTTGCTTGTTGAGTCAGGAAGCCTGAAGCGCTGGCTGTCGTGACTATTATTAGTCAGATGATTACAGAGCCATAAAGCCGAACAATGGCACAATAATGCATCTTTGTTCAAGTGTTGTACACCTCACAAGCACAGACAGGTGAACAGCAGGGCATTGAACTACTTAGGATGTTGTTATCTCTCAGGTGCTTGCTTTGAGGACTTGTGTAATTTATTCAAAATGTGTGCTGCTACTTATGACATTTATGTATAAATACACTGAATGTTGATGTGTTTGAAATTATGTTTGTATATATGGATTCCAAATTTCCTTCAAAAAAACACTACAAAGCCATTCATCATTTTTGCTAATTGCTTTAGTTTGCAAATATGTAAATTATTTTCATACATGCTGACTTTTAAACAGTGTTTACACAGAAAAAGAAAGTGAATTGCTTTTGTCTATGTAGGTGCGATCCAAATATAAATAAACAATAGCAACACAAGTAATTGTGAATGTTTTGCTAGCACTAAACTAGCACTAATGTGCATAAAATATAATGAACCAGCGTGGAAATATACGATGGTCTGAGATGTTCTTTTCACAGTTTTCATGCCTTTTCATGCCATTGTTATAAATAATTGAGTGATATAATTCTACTTTGTAACTCAATTTGTTTCACTATATTTTTTCAGAAGCACTCCTTTTAGCAGCCTGCTAACTTAAAAAAAAAGAGAGAGTACAGAGAGCCAATGTCCTGCCATCTGCTCAAAAAGCTATTCTGCAGGAATATATTGCATGCAAAATAACTTTTTTATGTATAAGTTGCTTTGAATTAGTGTCCGCTAAATTAATACATGTAAAACAGTGAAAGTAGCTAGTAAAATACATTTACAGAAAGTGCAGTATAAGTTAGTTTATTAAACAAATCTTAGTTAAAGTATGAAAATGCAAAATGAAATGTCTGAGGGTTATGTTTAGAATGAAATGAAGCAATATCACAAGAGCAAGAGTGCTGTTGTTCCGAATTTCAACACTGATCTAATCAATTTTGATTCTTATTTCTGATTGTAAACTGCTGACAGAAGAAGCCGAAATATCAGGGAAAATGAAACACTGTAGTGAGTTTCAACATTATCCTGCTGTTCATAGCTTTGATAATTGTAATGCAACTATTGCCCAACACTATTTTAAACTACATACCCAAGTCAAGTGAAAAATAAGTGTAGAAATAGATTTATTTTGTGCTATATACTATATACATTTACATATTTATTTATTAAAATACCCCGCAATAGTACTTTTAGTATACTAAACTGGTATGCTTATAGTCTGCTAAATTGGAACGACTGATTTTATTATGATTTTGAGAATTTTGTGCTTAATGCACTTTAATTGTGTAGACTAAGGTCTAACTAAAAATATACTGAACTATATTTGATTGTGCTAAAGTGGAACCATTGCAAGGTACACTTTAAATATATTGCATTTAAAGGCTGATATTATTCAGAGATCATACAATCCTCATCAATAGTGACATTAAAACACATTTTAGGCTTAATACTAATGTGCATTGTGCACAAGTAGAACTCCAAATAAAGTATAATTATAATTTTCACATCAGTAAGTCTCGAGCGATATGTCACTAAATATGTGCATACAGGGCATCACATATGGTAGACATGGCCTGGTGCGCCACATGCTTGAATAAACCTCTTTGGTTCTTTTGCATCACGCAACCATGTTTGAACTTCCATGTTTACCAGATGTGATGTGCATTATGTATGTGTGTGACGATCTTTGTTGAAATCTAATTAAAAGCCTTAATTAAATCTGTTCATCACATAAAATGATCGTATCTCTTCGCAAGACTTGGGTTAAATCGGTCGATCCATTTGGATTCAGATCCATTTGGATTCAGATTCCCCCCAGGTTTGCAAATACATGAGGCAAAGTAAATGCCAAACAGAATTAAGCTATTACTTTTTATTACTTTTATTACTATAACTTTATTGTTTTCCAGCACCAAAAAACAAGCAACTTGAGGCAGAATGGCAAGCCAGCGATCACAAAGAACATGGTAAGTCCTTGGTCTGTACATTGTACACCAAAGCCTTTTGGAAACTCATGACTGCATGCATGCTGTGTTTCCCTCATTGTACACTCTCATTCCCTCAATCCAGGACACCACAACAATCAATCCTGTCTTGAAGAAATAGTGGCTTGTCTTGGGGAGAAATCCTGTAACAGCCGAATGGTACCATTTGTCCAGGAATGCAACGCCTACCAGTGCAACCCAAGTCAGTGCAGAGAGGCATTGAGGCAGTTCTACTCGGCTCTTCCGCACAATGTGGCTGAAAAACTGGTGTTCTGTGACTGTGATAGAGAAGACCAGGAATGCCAGCAGATGAAAGCCTCTCTACACTCTGGATCCTGTGTGAGTGACAGGTTGCAGACACCCTGGACCTGCCTGGAGGCACTGGACAGCTGCTCTGAAGATACATTGTGCAGGTTAGCCCTCAACATTGAAGACAAAGCATTGACAAAATGTTTTACAACAGGAAATGCTTATAAATCATAATTTCTATAAACCAGTTATAGGCCAGGGTTTTGTTGGGCTGCATTTGTGCGTAACTGGTTTTAGGGAAAACAATCACATGGTTCCTCTTTGGAAGTTTCAGTCACTTTAGTTAGGGGACCAATTTTCACCATTAACTAATTGTTAATTACAACTTATGCCTCAATAAATTCTTAATTTGCTGCTGATTAATAGTCAGTAAGGTAGTTGTTAAGTTTAGGGTTTGAATAAAACAGAATAAGGCATTAAAGGGGTCATATGATGCTGCTAAAATTAACATTATTTTGTGTAATGAAATGTGTTTATGCGGTTTAAGGTTCAAAAAACACATTATTTTCCACATACTGTACATTATTGTTTCTCCTCTATGCCCGCCTTTCTGAAACGCAATGATTTTTACAAAGCTCATTGGTCTGAAAAGCGAGGTATGCTCTGATTGGCCAGCTATCCAATGTGTTGTGATTGGCCAAATACCTCAAGCGTGTGACGGAAATTTTACGCCTGTCACGGTCACGGTGTGTGGAAACAGGCAGGGATGACGAAGACGACAAGAATTCCAATAAGCACTTTAATATCCACAACAGGTGGAGGAAGGGCTGACAACTCCAATGGGCTGACTGATGGCGGCGGAGCAGGGGGTGGAAGAGCCTGAGGCGGAGAGCCGATGAGCCAGGGCGACGCCGAGGATCCGGAGGGCCAAGGACGAGCAGATGGCGCCGCGACCGAGGCGGAGACGGGGATCCAGAAGGCCACGGTGGAGCCGGCGTGACAGAGGACTGCGGTGGAGCCGGAGGGAAGGAGGAGCCTGACAGAGCCTGAGGGAGGGAGAGACGAGGCGGAGCCAGAGGAGTGGAGTCCCGAGGTGGCGGATGGTCAACGATTGACCAAGGCAGAGCCGGAGGAACGATGGAGCCTGGTGGAGCTGGTGGACTGATGGGCCATGGTGGAGACAAGGGAGCTAGGAGCCATGGTGGAGCCGCTGGGTCGCAGGACCGAGGTTGAGCCTGGGCCTCGGAGGCTGAAGGCGGAGTAGAGGGATCCTCCAGACTCAATGCCAATGGAGGTGGAGATAGGCAGACCAGCGGCGAGCCCACGCCACAGATGGTGAGCTGAGGGTGAGCAGAGAGGCTGATGGGATCCAGTGGAAATGGCGTTGAGCAAAGAAACATGTCTATGAGAGGTGGTGGGAGAGGGAGGTTGGGTGGGATATCTTGCCAATCCGACAGTACAGATGAAGATGGAGTGAAGAGTATTTCCGTATCCAAGTCGATTAATAGTCCCGAGTCTAGTGTGAGCTCACCCTCAGCGTGGTGCCATGGGCGGGGCTTTCCGTAGCCCCCACGATGTCCACAGTGGTCTCCACCATCGCTGTGCTGCCGGCTCTCGCACCTGGTCAGATACTTGGGGCTCAGGCTCCGGGGCGATCATCCGCTCTGTCGCTCCTGATGGCGATGGCTCAATGACCGCGGCAGGCTCTGGTTCTCTGTCTGCGGTGGGCTCGGGCAGCTCCGCACTGTGGGGTGGAAGTTGACTGGGCTACTGGGCTCTAGTGGGGTTGGTGTCGTCCTCCGCGATGTCCATGGTGAGTCTCGATTGGCAAGACACCAGCACACACTCGCACACTCGAGCGAGGCTCTCTCGAGGACCATCCCCGGACAACTGCGCTCGTGTGGTGGCTTTAAGACCAACTTGATAGAATGTGCAGAGGCAGTTGTCCGGGTAGTGCGTGAGGTTGGTGAGGGCCACAAAGTGTGTAGTGTGGTCTTCGAGAGAGCGATCCCCCTGCTCC
>NW_015506157.1:14404-34380 GCF_001515645.1 Sinocyclocheilus grahami
GACGGAGGGAGGAGCCATGGTGGAGGAAGGGCTGACAACTCCAATGGGCCGACCGATGGCGGCGGAGCAGGGGGTGGAGGAGCCTGAGGCGGAGACGGAGAGCCGATGAGCCAGGGCGACGCCGAGGATCCAGAGGGCCAAGGCGGAGAAGATGGTGCCGGCGACCGAGGCGGAGACGGGTATCCGGAAGGCTGCGTTGGAGCCGGAGCGACAGAGGACTGAGGTGGAGCCGGAGGGAAGGAGTAGCCTGACAGGGACGGAGGGACGAGGCGGAGCCAGAGGAGTGGAGTCCCAATGCGGCAAATGGTCAACGACTGACCAAGGCAGAGCCGGAGGAACGATGGGGCCCGGTGGAGCTTGTGGACTGACGGGCCATGGTGGAGACAAGGGAGCTAGGAGCCATGGTGGAGCCGCTGGGTCGCAGGACCGAGGTTGAGCCTGGGCCTCGGAGGCTGAAGGCGGAGTTGAGGGATCCTCCAGACTCAACTCCAATGGAGGTGGAGATAGGCAGACCAGGCTGATGGGATCCAGTGGAAATGGCGTTGAGCAAAGAAACATGTCTATGAGAGGTGGTGGGAGAGGGAGGTTGGGTGGGATATCTTGCCAATCCGACAGTACAGATGAAGATGGAGTGAAGAGTATTTCCGTATCCAAGTCTATTAATAGTCCCGAGTCCAGTGTGAGCTCACCCTCAGCGGTGGTGCCGTGGGCGGGGCTTTCCATACCCCCCGCGATGTCCACAGCTGTCTCCACCGTCGCTTGTGCTGCCGGCTCTCGCACCTGGTCAGATACTTGGGGCTCAGGCTCCGGGGCGATCATCCGCTCTGTCGCTCCTGATGGCGATGGCTCAATGACCGCGGCAGGCTCTGGTTCTCTGTCTGCGGTGGGCTCGGGCAGCTCCGCACTGTGGGGTGGAAGTTGACTGGGCTCTGGGTTCGGAGTGGGGTTGGTGTCGTCCTCCGCGATGTCCATGGTGAGTCTCGATTGGCAAGACACCAGCACACACTCGATGAAGATGGCGAGGCTCTCTCGAGGACCATCCCCGGACAACTGCGCTCGTGTGGTGGCTTTAAGACCAACTTGATAGAATGTGCAGAGGCAGTTGTCCGGGTAGTGCGTGAGGTTGGTGAGGGCCACAAAGTGTGTAGTGTGGTCTTCGAGAGAGCGATCCCCCTGCTCCGGCAGGAGGACGAGAACGGCCGGGTCATCCATAACAAAAATAAAAACTGACAAAAACCGGAAAATAAACGAGGGGAAACACGTCACTATACGTTTCTTTTTGGGTCGGTTATTCTGTCACGGTCACGGTGTATGGAAACAGGCAGGGATGACGAAGACGACAAGAATTCCAATAAGCACTTTAATATCCACAACAGGTAACATCCAGGCAGGTCAAGAACACATACACACGGGGTAACATTCACACTAACCGACAAACTAGAATACAAGAGACAGTAACTGATATAGGGCAGATAACGAGGGGCAGACAGGTGAGCACAATGAGGTGATTAACTAATAATGAGAACAGGAACAACCAAATAGGGACACAGATGGAGAACCCAAAATCAACAGTCCACAGGGGTGTGACAACTCCCCTTACCATATTGTGATGCCCTGTCCGGCCAGAGCGTAACATAAAACCATTTCTGCATTTGTGATCGGAGAAATGACAAACAACAAGTGCTACTCTACACTGCCCAAAAAACTTGTTTGAATCGTCAGTGGCAAATTCTTTAAATATAAAAAACTTACTTACAGTCTGTGAGTCAGAACAGCCGGCATTGTAGTCTACTCTACCAGGATCAGGAAACAGTCCTCCATAAAATGCGCTGGACACATCTGAATATTTGAGTTAAACTGTTCTGGAACAGTGTTGTAAATACAACTTAACCACTGATTTCTAGTCATGTCCTAGAACAAAGTAGTTTCGCTTTCACAACGAAAAAGCGTCACACACCACGGCCTTGAGTGAGCGGAGGCTGGAGGCCTGGAGTGAGCCGCGGCCTAGAGTATGCGGATTCGACGAAGTAGCATCCGGCGGGCTTGCGGCAACCACATGTGACGACCCCGGACTGGGCTCCGCTTCGTGCACAGTGAAAGCCGATACGGCGATCCACAGCGCGAAGTTGATGTATTTCTTCAGCGACCAGCACGGATCAGCTCCAGGCATGACGAAGCAGATATCGTCCTCTTTTGGAAGGCCAAACAAAGTAGTTTTGCTAGCACAACGAAGCACAGCGCTTTCACGACATGGCGGCGGCGGCAACAACAATACTACAGTGAGAATAAAAGTTACGTCTTCTTTCTTTGCGTGAACATTTGGGCGGCGTTATGCAAATCTTCCCACATCGTGACATAGACATGTGGGGGCATGTTAGACCGAGCCGTTTTAGGTAGGCGTGGTTGACTCTTAACTTTTATAAAGAATATCTCTTTTGATTTGAGACTTAGTCTTTGCAACTTTACAGATTTCTTTATGCACCAAGAGCTTGTAACACTCCAAAGAGAAAGGAAAAATTGAAATCACATCATATGACCCCTTTAAAGGGTTAGTTCACCCAAAAATTACTCACCCTCATGTCGTTCTAAATCCATAAGACCTTCGTTCAGCTTCAGAACACAAATTAAGATATTTTTGATTAATTCTTGATTAACTCTCTGACCCTCCCATAGACAGCAAGGTAATTACCACGATCAACACACAGAAACTTAGCAAGGAGATCAGTAAAATAATCCATGTGACATCAGGGGTTCAACCGGAATTTTATGAAGCTACGAGAATACTTTTTGTTCGCAAAGAAAACAAAAATAACGACTTTATTCAACAATTCGTCTCCTCCGTGCCACGATAGTGCTATTTTGGAGAGTATCCATTGACCATAAGGCACCAGGGTGATGCGGAGGAGACGAATTGTTGAATAAAGTCGTTATTTTTGTTTTCTTTGCATACAAAAAGTATTCTCGTAGCTTCGTAAAATTACGGTTGAACCCCTGATGTCACATGGATTATTTTACTGATCTTCTTGCTACGTTTTTGGACCTTGATCGTGGTAATTACATTGCTGTCTATGTGAGGGTCTGAGAGCTCTGAGAATTCATCAAAAATATCCTAATTTGTGTTCCGAAGATGAACGGAGGTCTTACGGGTTTAGAACGACATGAGGGTGAGTAATTAATGACAGAATTTTCATTTTTGGGTGAACTAACATATTGGGTAATATGCCTAATAATATGTTAATATGTATCTGGCTTTCACTGCTGCATTGGAACAGTAACTATTGTGATAAGCACTACACAAGTAAATTTAACTAAGTAGTCTACCAAAAACGTAGTCAACTGATCAGAATGTTTGAATGAGAAGGTACAAATTCACACAAATCAGCTAAATTACTAAAGCTAAATAGCCAAATTAGCAAAATACTCAAATGTTGAGAGTGTGTGAGAGTGTATAGATGTGCTGCTCCCCAGATGATGAAGCTGGTTGACCATCATGGTCTTTCCAGTTGACTGGAAAATATTTAGTTAAGTAGTTAAGAGGCGTTGTAGGAATATTGGCACACAGGATTTATATAGACTGCTGCTGATAAAAAAACAACAACTCTTTACTATTCACAGGCAGATATTTAGCAGTTACCTCTCCAAATGTTTTGGGGAAAAGGAATCTGCGCATGAAACGACCAGTGAATGGCTAAGTCGTCTGGACCCCGACTTCTTTCTTGGGCACGACCTCCAATGCAGGGTGGCATTTGTGGAAACAATGGGTTCAATACTTCATCATCCATGCACTTGTGATGGATTACATCATCATGATCAATATAAGTGCAATGAGCTAAAACACATTTTCCAGGACAAGTCCCTCTTCAGTGAGTACTTTCAGAGGTTGCTGGCTAATTTATCTACTGGGCATTTGCATTTGCAAGTACTGCTGGCATAGTCTCATTCTGATTGATGTATTCTGATTTAACCATTCAAATCATAGCGCTCTCAGGGACCAAAGAAAATTTCCGACATGAAGAATCCCATGAATTAAACACTGGGCAACAACCAAGCAGTAAAACAAGCACTGAACAGCAGAGGTTAAATGGTGAAAATGTCCAACATGGACAATTGGATGATTCAAGCAATGGGCAACGACCAACCAATGAATCGAGCGTTAAGCAGCAGTGGTTGAGTGGTGAGTTGATGCAGTTTAAGTGCACTTTTCCTTTTTCATTACATTTTTGCTGATGTATTACTAATGTGTTGTCTTTGTTTACACCAGATCAACTGTTTTACATACTGATATACATCTCTGCGTTAATGGTGGTGGTATTGTTTGTGGTCAGTCTGGTTTTGCACAGACTTTGGTAAGTTGTCATTATTGTAATGCATACCAAATTATGTAGATGTTTTGGCAAAACTTTAGTGTAGGGACCAATTCTCATGATTAACTAGTTGCTTATTAGCATGCCTATTATTAACATATTGGCTGTTTATTAGTGCTTATAAAGCACATATTCTGCTTGACCATACTCTACATCCCTAATCCTACCCAATACCTAAACTTAACAACTGCCTTACTTTAACTATCAATAAGCAGCAAATTAGGAGTTTGTTGAGGCAAAAGTCATAGTTAATGGTTTGTTAATAGCGAGAATTGGACCTTAAAATAAAGTGTGACTAATGTTTTAATAATTATTTAATGACTTTTCTTTTAGGAGAATACACCAAGCTGCTGGTAAACCAACTTTTGAGGGCCATCAGTCAAAGTCCCTGATGTTGTCATCTGTTATTATTTAACCTGTTAAGACGCAATGATCGCTGATGGCCTCAGATTATTATTGTTTCACTTTCAAGCATTACACTCATACTTGATCTTTTGCGTATGTCATTTATGTCTCCATGCCAAAATGGGGGGTGCTTGAGAAGGGGTTAAGTGGCAGTGATATTTATGATTCTTTGCACATTGTAGGTATATCTTTCACTGTGAATTTTAAATATCCTTGTAAAATATTTTATATTTTAAATATATTTAATAAATACCATTTTGCTTTCTATCAAGCCACAATTAAGGTTTAAAAGAAGGGATTGCTTTTGCTCTGACTGATGCTCTAATATAGTATTTATATTGGATGGAAAAAAGAAAAAAGTGTGGAAATTGATTTTATTCGTTCATGGTATTGACGGGATTGTGAAAAGTGGAGATAATGATTTGTACATGGATACTGATAGTTGACCAGAACATTCCAAAGGTTGTATTATTATTATCCTTATTATTTCAAAATTGTGGTCATTTGGTATTATTGTCATAAGCTTTTCTACTTGGTAGGTGTCAAAATATGAAGAATTTAAATTTCCTTGATCATGTGACATATAGGCAGCCATTGTTCTGAAGACCTCAGTGCAAAAAGGGAAAATAAATAAATAAATAAATAAAAGCTTGTAATAGGTGAGAAGTAATACTCTTGTGTAATGTGCTAATCTGATTCTGTTTCAGGGCATAAACTAAAAATAAAGTGTTAATGAGCAACATTCAGCGTCTCTGATATCAGTTCTCTCATTTGTCTTTAATACGTTGTGGAAGATGAATAACCAGCATGAGGAAACCCTCTGATAAGAGGACATGCTCTTGTCTTCTTCAGCACATCTGATACTCATCATGGTGCATCAGTCTGTCCCCATTCCTACCGACACTCAACACCTCAATCCAGATGTTTTTAAGTCTAATGATGTGTTTCCCGAACCACAGTGTCAGGACCACACTAAATCATCATTAGGAACTTCACCACTGACATTAACGAGACATTTCACCAAAGTAGTCGTCCTACCCCTCGTGGTTAAACTTTTATCACACAGGGTTTAACAGTGTTGAAAACGAACTTTTTCATGGTTTTTCATGTTTACACCACTCATTTTTCACAAATTGAAGATTTCATATTATTATTTTATTACAACAACACACTGTATATATTTCATTAGGATATTCTTAGCTAACATGTTTAGTTTAAGCCCTATGTATACACTGCATTATTATAATTTTTTTAATTCATTATATTTTTCATATCTGTAGCCATAGTTATAATACATCTTAAAATGTAATCTTACAGTATCTATTCATGGTTATACCTTTTAAGAAAATAATGTGGTATAACATAAAATACAGAAAATGTGTGTCGTTTATGTTTTTTTTTACTCTTTATATATATATATATATATATATTTAGTGCTACCGAATGATTAATCGCGATTAATCGCATCCAAAATAAAAGTTTTTGTTTACATTATATATGTATATTTACTGTGTACATTTATTATGTATAAATAAATACACACACATACAGTATATATTTTGAAAATATTTACATGTTTATACATTTATATATTCATATTCTTATATTTGACATTATATATAAATATATTTAATATATAAACATAACATATTTTTCTTAAATATATATATATGCATGTGTCTGTATTTTTTTTACATGATAAATATACACAGTATACACATATACTATATAAACAAAAACTTTTATTTTGGATGCGATTAATCACGATTAATCATTTGACAGCACTAATATATGTGACCCTGGACCACAAAACCAGTCTTAAGTGTCAATTTTTCGAAATTGAGATTTATAAATTATCTGAAAACTGAATAAATAAGCTTCCCATTGATGTATGGTGAGGATAGGACATTATTTGGCCGAGATACAGCTATTTGAAAATCTGGGATCTGAGGGTACAAGAAATCTAAATATTGAGAAAATCTCCTTTAAAGTTGTCCAAATTAAGTTCTTAGCAATGCATATTACTAATCAAAAATTAAGTTTTGATATATTTATGGTAGGAAATTTACAAAATATCTTCATGGAACATAATCTTTACTTAATATCCTAATGATTTTTGGCATAAAAGAATAATCAATAATTTTGACCCATACAATGTATTTTTGGCTATTGCTACAAATATACCCCAGCGACTTAAGACTGCTTTTGTGCTCCAGGTTCACACACATACACATATATGTGTATAGTATATACGCATACGCGCGCACACACACACACACACACACACACACACATGGTTTGCTATCCTTGTGGGGACTCTCCATAGGCGTAATGTTTTTTCTACTGTACAGACCGTATATTCTATTGCCCTACACCAACCCTACCCCTAAACCTACCCCTCACAGGAAACTGTGTGCATTTTAAAATTTTCAGAAAACCTAATTCTGTGTGATTTATTAGCTTGTTTACCCGTGGGGACCTCAATTTAGGTCCCCACCATGACATGAGTCCCCATGAGTCTGTGTATTCAGGTTTAAGTCCCCACCAGAATAGAAAAACAGGTACACACACACACACACATACTAAATGGACAGATGGATTCCTGCACACCTCTTAATTGCTGAATTCAGGGGCCTTATTTATAAAATGCATGTACACACTAAAGTGTCACATCAGTTTCTAAGTAGGCGTTTCAATCAGACCCTCTCATCCCGGCTAGATATTCCACGGCCCACAGTAAAGTGTAAACCTTCTGTTGGCTCGGAGCAAAAGGGATAGCCTTCGTTGTCCTTGTGCATCGATGAGTCTTGGCTGCCGAAACCCTGTCGCCGGTTTGTGGTTTTTCCCTCCTCAGACAACTGTTGGTAAATTCTCCCCACTGCTGGCCGGGAGAAACCCACAAGCCTTGCATCTTCAGACATACTTTGACCAGTTGCCTTGCCATAGCAATTTGACCATTGTCAAAGTCGCTCAGATCTTTATTCCTGCTCGTTTCTCCTGCATCCAACACACTGATTACGAGAACTGATTGTTTGCTTACCGTCTAATCTTCCCAGATATTAATATGTGGCCTTGTTAGGAGATGGTCAACAATATTCGCTTCACCTGTGACCGGTCACAGTGTTTTGGCTCATCAGTGCATATTTATGCTTCAAGTAAAACTAAACAGCCCTGCAGGGGTTAATAAGTGAAGTTATTAACGTAATTTCGGGAGGAGTACGCCCATCTAATCTTCCAATTAATATACAAGTATAAAAACAGTCTCTTACCACTTCTGTTCTTTCGGCATCCCTCCTCCTCCCCAACTCCCCCTTTTTATGCATATTTATTTATTTATCTTTCTGTCTATGGGGGGCTATCGGAGCTCGAGTAGAATAGTCTCTCTGAGCCCTCCATTGCAGACATCAAGCCAAATCTGTTTACCACGAATGCTAAGATTATATGGGCACACAAACTCATGAATGTAGCCTTGGTTTTGATTGTAAATGCTTGAAATACACAGCCACAGAGGGGAAGAAATTGAGAGAGAAAAAGAGGACAGGTGTAAAACACAAAAAGACAAGGAGAACAATGGAATAGGGCAGAAAATAAATGAAATTTACACATCATTTTGCTATGTCAATGTAATGTTGGGTTTTCTATGATAGGCTTGGCCTTGCCTTCACTTGTTAAATCACCTGGGGATCAAGGTCATGGCAGTGTGCTGTAATAAACAGCTGCGTCCATCTGTTTTCTTTCGCTTGAGAGTGAAAAGGCCTGAATATCTATTACCTTCGCAAATACAGGTAATACAGGCAAACAGAGTGCTGCTTTAACACTCTCCCAAAACAATTAGAGCACTTGGAGAGAAGGGTAAATAAACCAGACCACGAGAGATAAAGTGAAATGTGTTTACGCACAGCACATCCCACCTATATTTAAACTAGATCAAAAGAAATATAAAGACGCACACTAGAAGCTATCAGTGCCAAACGTAGCTTGAAGCATGAATGCTTTTAAAAAATTCACAAAATTCCAAAAAGTGTTTTTATTGATCTTACTACATATAAACTGAAAACCTTTAATAACCAGAAATGATAGCTTCCAAACATGTCCAGTATATAGGCAACTACATGAAGTGTATTGGTAAAGATATGTGATGTTAGTACAAAGACAGGAATAAGCGATTTAGTGCAAAGACACTAAGGTACAGCAATAAGAATAATCTTCTTAGATTTTACATCAAACATTGTTAATGCATAAATGATTTGACCCCTACATATATATATAGATTTTTATCTTTATATACAAAGCAATATAAATGCCTTATTCTGCATATTTTAGATCCCTCAATCCTACCCCTTACAATTAATAAGCAGCAATTAGGACTTTGTTAGGAGGCAAAAGTTGTAGTTAATAGTTAGTTAATAGTGAAAATTTGACCTTAAAATAAAGTGTGTCCACATATGCACAGACTATATTAATGTGACTTAAAACAGCATGCATTCAATCAGGCTACATTACTTGGTGAAAGGATTCTTTATTTCAGTTATTCATTTTAACAAATGTTTGTACTGAATACTTGCGTCTTGTAGATTTATTGTTAATACTGTTGAAATGACAGTTTATGATAGGAAAGATAATAAGCACATAGTGCTCTGAACCTGCTGTGAACTCTGCCACTGCGCTCTCTGCAGTCTGATCGTAACTATTTTAAGCAGGATATATGAATCAGTGAGGGGAAAAAAATACTCTCATAGATAGGGGGGTCATCAGCCTCATGTCAAGTCACATTTTCTATTTTTAGTGTTTTCTGTTTGACAGAAATTACAAAAGGCATGGGCTCATTTCTTTGGCGTAAAATGCACATGTTTCCTGTTATAGGCACAATATAGTATATTTTAGATATTATTAATTAAATACTGCATCAGCAGCTCTTAAAATGGCAATCAAAGTAAAAGCATTTAGCAGAGTCCAAAAGTCTGAAAGCAGGTTTACAGCGCATGAATGTGGTTTTAGACTTTTGGATCACATTGTATGTATTTTCACTTAGAATGAAGAGGCTGGATGTTTTTAGTAGCTTGGCTGACCTTGGAGTTAGTTGTTCGATTTAAGGCTTGGCAGATGAATTCTCCCGCTTCCATCACTTTCAACATGTCCACCCCCTGCATCACAAACACAAACACCACCAACAGTTACCAGTCACAACAGACACCAGGGGGCGCAGTAGCAAAAGAAACTGGAAGCCTGAGATGTTATCTGTGTGAGGATTAAGAAGAGGAGGCAGTTAAAGGGTGTGGATTAAAAAAACAAGTGTGAGAAACTGTAGAACATAATTACTGCAAACGTGCTGCCACCAGAATATCAGGTATATCAGGACTGGTATGCACATTTTTACCCAAATAATACCCTCCAGACACCCTCTCACACACCCATGTAAATGTTGTGTACTGTATATACTATGACAAAAACAGTTTTCCACATTTTATTCAACAACGGGAAAGACTGGGAGTGTAGTCAAAGTGTGTGCATAAACATATACACTGGCCTCAGAAAGTATTTGGATGCAAAAGTCAAACATAAAAATGTGTGCATGTCTTAGCATGATGTAACAAAATAACTGAGAAAGTGGCATTTATTTTAAACACATTTTTTGTCCAAAATGTTTCACAAAGAGATAGCCAGAATTGAAATGATACAGTAGGCGTACTGCCCAAAAATGAAGACAGAAAGTATTAAGATGCATTCAGATTGTAGAAATGTTATTAGCATGCTGAATTCCCATGTGAGGGGATCTGCACTCTGAAACAGATCTGTGAAAATAGGGAACAATGTACTGTATTAATACAAGATTTCTTTGCATTTATTTTTTAAAGGTGTTTTCATCTGTCTTTTTCATTTTTGCACTGCGTTGTGTTTTAGAATGAATGGACACGTCTATAAAATTAATGGTTAATGTCCTGGCAGAAAATGACCAGTACATTTTTTAACAGTGTGACCCAAAAAAAAAAAAAAAAATCATATATCCACAAAAAATGACCACTGCAAAAAAAAAAAAAGTTCTGAGAACACTTTGTGCAGCATTTAACTGCAGATGCCATTTGATTTTCTGCATCTAATGGCATTCAGACATTTTTCGAGTAACTTAAGTGCCCAAAAGTGTCATTGCTTATTAATGTGACATTCTCAGTGATTAATTTAGAAAACCGAGACTTACGGTTTCAATTCCAAGGCCATGTAGCATATATAAAACATCCTCAGTAGAAACATTGCCAGACGCTCCCTTGGCATACGGGCATCCTCCGAGGCCTGCAACCGAGGAGTCGACCACAGAAACCCCCATCTGCCAAACACAAATGAAAAAGGCCGGTTAGAACCAACCTACGACACCTAGGGGGTGTTAAACCCTTAGAACAATGGCGTTCATTATCCCAAGGTATTCACATGTTACTCTTTTTCCAGAAGACTGGCATAGACGGAACATCTGGTACGCTATGGAGCATCTCTACCTTCGGTTGGACTTGCATTTGAAGTCCCATTTAACCAGGCTTTATTTGAAGCCGGATATGATGCTACAGCAATTCTACTCTGGATATTAATTACATATTAAGGAAAACATGAGGGTAAATCAGGAGATTTATTTTAATGTATTAAATGTGTTCTTTCAAGGTTTCATGTGAGCAAGGGATAACGCAAAATGGGAAATAACAATCGTAATGACCTCTAGTGGGACTGCACTCCCTTTTGCAAAACCAGATTTCCTAATGTGAAAGATACTTGGTTTTGGCAAACAGTAGAACCGTTTGAACCCAAGGCGACATAATAATTCAATGTTAATCACGCAGAGGCACTATGGTTTAACCTTGAGTACAATGCCTCAGTCTTCAGTGGTCCTGAATAAATACAGCTCACATATGAAAAAATAATCACCTGTAAATGCGCCTACTGTCTCTATGAGCTCGCACAGCGGCAGGTTGGATTGCACAATGTTCATAATAAGAGTAATTGTAGATTTTTTTAAGAGGGTGTGGAAAAAAGGCATTTTTTACAGTGGACCACACGTGTCTGGCCTCCATATGAGAATTAATGACGCGTTTTGGGCCAGTCTTGCATGTCTGCGCTTTTGTTGGAGCGCTAAACCAAGCACCCAGAAGATGTTGCTTAGCAAAGGATTAGACGTAGGCCTGTTACCAAACTCGAATGGACTTCAACAAACTCTGTCAAGCTGCTGATATGATTCGCTGAGTTTATGAAAGATGAGTTACAATACATTAAAATAAATCTCCTGATTTACCCTCATGTTTTCCTTAATATGTGATTAATATGGCAGGTTGGATTGCACAATGTTCATAATAAGAGTAATTGTAGATTTTTTTAAGAGGGTGTGGAAAAAGGCATTTTTTACAGTGGACCACACGTGTCTGGCCTCCATATGAGAATTAATGACGCGTTTTGGGCCAGTCTTGCATGTCTGCGCTTTTGTTGGAGCGCTAAACCAAGCACCCAGAAGATGTTGCTTAGCAAAGGATTAGACGTAGGCCTGTTACCAAACTCGAATGGACTTCAACAAACTCTGTCAAGCTGCTGATATGATTCGCTGAGTTTATGAAAGATGAGTTACAATACATAGAGATGTTCTCCTTGAAAGAACCAAACTCAGGACCTAAAAGTAGGCTCAAATCGCATTGGGGTTCACTTTGAGCTGTGACAGGGACTCCATTGTCTATTTACTCTTTCAGTGTTGTTGTTTTTATTATTATTATTATTAGTAGTAGTAGAAGTATATTTGAGCACAGTTAGTGTTATGTTACATTACAAGACTAAGGCAATGGCAAACTAACAACTTTTGAATGCTGCACTTTTTCTAGTCAAGAAAAAGTGTTGTGATATTTCTACGATAACAGGCATATTTAAATTTTAAACTGTTTCAATTATTTGGAATTATTTGCAATAATGTGAATGTGGAAATAACAACACTGGCTCTTTGGAAAAACATGCCTCAACCAAAAACGTACAGTTTTACTGTGTCACTCACCATATTATTTAAATTAATATTAATTACATTATTTAATTTGCAAACTGTTACAATAACCAGCATATTAAACATTGACACATTCATCTATTTCAGAGAAAACTAAATGTGCTATTAGTGCCACTCACTGGGCATTACACTTTAAAAATGTCTCAAAATAAATTTAAAAAAAAAAATAGCGTAATATCATTTTGCAGAAATGTTGCCACAGGCATGCTTTTTCATTGAGCCTGGGCTTGGAAATAAAGTTAACCTGGATCACTTTGTGTTTACAATGCATGCTTTAAATTAACCAAAATGCGGACCCACAGTGAACAGTTCACACAATATGACAAACAACTCTTTGAGTTCAAAGAGCAATTTACAAAAATACAATAAAAAATAACCACCCCCCAAATAAAAGCTATCATATGGCTTCAGAGGATTTATAATATACTGCAGAAGTCATATGGATATTCTAGGACATGGCTAGGACATTCTTCAAATATTCACCCTTTGTGTTCCAAGTAAGAAAAAAAATGGGTTTGAAACAACGTGAGGGTGTGTAAATGACAGAATCTACATTTTGGGCTGAATTACCACTTTAAATCAGTAGACAGCATATTCCCTGCAGGAGTTCTAACTTACTAGCAATTGGCAGGTGTGGAAAATAAGCGAGTGATGTATATCGAAGAGTCTCTGGTCTCATATGCCGTCTGGCTACCCAGAAGAACTTCTGAAACCTACAAATTAGAAAGCCAAGCATCTATCTGCCGTCCTCTCTCTCTCTCTCTCTCTCTCTCTCTCTCTCTTTCGCTCGCTCTCTGTCTCTCTTTAGAAGCATTGCAGATTAAGGTATTACAATGTTTTCCATATGTCGTCTTGACTGTCATGAGAATATTAAAGACGTTTTCCAGCTTCCCAGGCAAAGCCAGATGTCAGGAGGGGGGAAATGGGGATGGAATCCAACAGAGCGGTGAAATTAACGCTCCTATCCTGCTTTTGACCTCGATATAGCATCAGTGAATATCAATAAGAAGTTGCATTCTGGACATGCAGACCTTTGGGGCATGGCAAACTAACTAAAAAAATAAAAGCTGCTTTCCTTTGCTGAACAATGCCCCCTAATTGCTAGCTTTTCTCAGCAACAAGGCCCTGTTTCATAGCTGGGCCGTCTGAGTTGCTTGTAATTGTTGTTTTTGTTGGCGAGAGGAAAGGGACCCATGCCGATTTGCACTGTACTGCAGATTTCCAGACATGGGCTTTTGACTTTTTGCGTCAGGGCAAGATATTCTGCAAGGCAGACGCTTTGTTGTGTACATTTGGAGTGGTAATTTGCTACGTCGCCAGCTCTTTCTGCGTCCACCCGCTGTGAGAAGGCAGAGGGCCTGAAGCCGACCAAAGTGTACAGGGACTCGCTCCAGATTAGCTGACTCTGAATACTGTGCAAGGACATGATGTTCAGCAAACAGTGCTCAGGAACTCCTAATTGAAGCCGTCCAATTAGTTTAGCTTGGCTTGAAAACCAGATGTGGTGTTAAAATCACAGATCACGTTGTGGGCCCGAGAGCCTTCGTGTTGGAGCCCTGCAAAGACCTGCCTAAGGCTGTGGCGTAGTTGCAGGCGTGGGCGGAAAGCTCCTCGTCAACTGAAGAGACGAGGAATTCTGGAGGAAGCTAGAATTTGACATGAACAATGACCACCTCAGCTGACGTCTAAAGGCACAATGCAGAACGGTCTGTTTTCTGTGAAACGGAGATAACTTTTCCACAAGAGATTACGTTTGTGGGAAACCCAGCGTGCTGACAGCTTTCCAATTTGGGAACAGAGCTTCCACGCAATAAATACGTAAAGCTGTCTCTACGAAAGCAAGACGCAGCTTTTCCTTGGTAACAGATTTCTGAGTGATCTGTTGAAAGACAAAATAGAAAATAAATGACATTTTAAAGATGGAAATTATATTTCATAGGGCCCTACAACATGAATGCCCTCTATGGTTCGGGATCACGGTCTCAATGCCAAGGTAAAGAGCGTACCACCTGAATATATGTGACTCATGTAAACACCTCTATCGAGCGGATGTGTTGGCATGGGTGTGCATGACAATAGTTCCTTTGTATGACATGCTAGTGCATGAGGGTAAACTTGCATGTATGCACATAATGTAGGTGAGCCCCATTCAGTCCGTTGGGATTGAACAACATGCATTTACATTCAGGAGACAAATTCAAATAACAGTAAGTTTAAAACCCACTACTATGTCTATAAAACTCAACTTTCTGAAGCTGTCTGTATTCAGAGTGTAGTTAAGTTAATTTTCTTTATATACTGTAGGGCTTTCCACTATGCACATTCCTTCAAAGCAGCTTTACAGAAAAAAATATATATTGCTGTAATAATGTTGTAAAGGTTTCCTAAACACCTTTCAAATTTCCTCATTTTGTTTTGAATTGTCCATAGAAATGTGGTCCCTAACTGACCAGCGCATGTTTGGCCTGACATGACCTTGCACTAGGGAGAGCTGACCTGCCCTCAGGCCTCGGGGGAAAGAACCAACACTTCAAATTCTAGCAAACGACCTCTTCACCGACCTCTCGCTATGGGGCACAAGCTCCACAAGCTTTTAGGAAAGTTTGTTTACATTGTGAATTAGTTTTTATGATATTCGGAGTTCTTCCAAATTCTCAAATACTTCCAAATACTTATTTAAAAATTAAAATTTTTGTTGTTGTTTTCCATTACAGTCAATGGCAATCCTCAGTAGATTCTCATTGAATCTTACTGTTTTACATTAAGAAAATAATTTTTTATTAAATGCATTTTTCTTAAATTTTATGTTTTACAATTATATTTACATTTTTTTAGCATAAAACACATTTAATACAACAAATATAATTAGTTCAGTTCTAGTTTAAATAAAACATTACATTTTTGCATTACAATTGTCACAACACACACATGAGGATAACAGGAACTAAGCAGCGAGGAGACGAGTAATATATACGAAAACAGTCTTTAATCCAGGGAACACAGGGTACATCAACACTGGAGACAGCAGGAAACACATCCACGTAACGAGTAGACCAGACAAAAGGGAAACTGAACAGGCAGGAACTTAAATACAAGGGTAATTAATAGAACACAGCTGAACTACCTTCTTAACTGGGGATCCGGAGCCCTTCCTGGGCTTAACTGCGGCTCCGGAGCCCTCCCTGGGCTTAACTGGGGAACAGGAGCCCTCCCTGGGCTATACTTGGGAACAGGAGCCCTCCGTGGGCTATACTCGGGAGCAGAAGCCCTCACTGGAGCGAGCTCCGGGGCTGGAGCCAACACTGGAGCGAGCTCCGGGGCGGCCGGCGGGCTTGGGGGAGCCACGGCCACTGGGCTCAACTTCGGAGCGGCCAGCAGGCTTGACTTCTGAGTGCCCGGCAGGCTTGTCTTCCGTGCAACCGGTAGGCGGGAGTGAGCCACGGCCGGCGAACTTGACTTCTGAGCGGTTGGCGGGCTTGTCTTCAGCGCAGCCGGCAAACTTGACAGTGGGGCGGTCCTCATACGAAGAAAACGGAAAACAAAAGATGACTAAAAACGGAAAATAAACCACGGGAGAAGGGGCGCCGCTTACTGTCTTGGTCTGGACTTCTGTCACGACACACACACATGAGGATAACAGGAACTAAGGAGCGAGGAGACGAGAAATATACGAAAACAGTCTTTAATCCATGGAACACATGGTACATCAACACTGGAGACATCAACGCCGTGTCATATCCACGTAACGAGTAGACCAGACAAAAGGGAAACTGAACAGGCAGGAACTTAAATACAAGGGTAATTAATAGAACATAGCTGAACAGAATCATAATTAAACTAAAGAAAGACAGAAAAACAGAAAGGCACACGAGGAGCAAAACACTCACAAAACATGGACCAGAGTCTGACAACAATATAATTTCTCAAATTCTTCTTTAAATTGTTAGTTGTGCAGTCCAGAGATCCGACATCATAGGATAACCTGATTCATCAGTGTGGACAGCAGATAAAATTGCAGCTAATACTTACTAAAAATTTTATCCCAACTTTATATATATTACATAAATTGTTTATTATTATTATTATTATTACTATTATTATTATTTGAAATGATGATAATTTTTGTCCATAAGTGGACAAATATACTACATGAAACTGCACCTGTCACAAAAACATTGTGTCAAGACATATCATGATGTTATTTCTCATATTTTTTGTTTTTAGTTGTCTGGGAAAAAATCCCTTTAGGATTCATAGTACTGATGGAATTTTCTGATGGAAATTTTTTCAACGAGGATAAAGTTAGAGGACACACAAGTTGCAACAGATGTTTTTTTTTCTTTTTTCAAGGAGCTACATTTATTACATGTTTCAAGTATGTTTCTACTTTAATTATTTCTTATATTGCTACCAGCCAGTTGGCGAGTAAGTTTTTTTACATGCATTTGACATTCGGCGAGTGTTAATTTTGGACCTTACTACTAGATGTTGTTCCCGGAATGACTGTGTGAAGAACTGGTCCGTTTTCCAATCTGTGGTATTATGCTTCATTTACTCCAGTCTAGATGACAAAAGACTGGCTTTCACTCTGGTGTGTGTCTACAGTTCCCTTGTTGAGATATTTTTGGAGGACATCAAATAAATCATTCTAACATGGAAGAGGGCTGAACCATCCTTTCGGTGATTAAGCGTCATGATCTCTTTCATATTGCGATCAAAGGAGGGGGAAAGTATTTTTGTGATACGTTTGTTTCCCAGCCACAACCACAGGACCGCTGAGACAGCTCGAAGTCTGTGTGCTGACCTTCCACACTTCAGATCATGACTGCATAAACACAGGTCACTGCTTTACGCTCGGGTCAGCCACTTCCTGAGAGAACAGGCACCCTACCAGTTCAGATATATGTACGTCTCCCCAGGAGTCAAAACTGCGAAGAGTTCGTCAAACCCTCCCCCATGTTTTCACGCATGTTTTCTCAGTAATGAGAGCTGTGCTAATCACTCATCAAAGTCTATTACAAAGATCTCCTAGTGACACTGAGCCACATAAAACCCATGTAAACAGCACTGAATTTCATTATATATCGGGATGAACTAGAGGGAAATCGTATTGAGTTCCCTGTTATTTTTTCATTATAATATCAACTTTGTCTCTGGTGTTTCTCATGAAATAGACAACTGAGACAATTTTTAGACATCAAAGAAGAATTTGATGGGAAATGTTTTTGTCCAAAATGAAAAAGAGGAAACACGGGGGTCTTTTTATCAGAAAAAATCTGAGAACAAAAACAAAAACACACACACACACACACACACACACGTAAGACGATTATTTATGTATTGTGCTTTAGTGTAGTAGAAGGATATATCAATTTGGGATTTACAAACTTCTGTAAAGATTCCAATAATTCAGTGAGATTTTTGTTTGAACAAGGAGTCCTGGAACAGCAGGTCCGGCCCACACAGAGATTTGATCTCACCATCATCAATTCAGAGACAGAAGCAATAGAACTGTGGCAACATTTCCAAGATACTTGAAACAAGTCCAAGACAACTGGCATATGAACCAGCGCAACAACTGAGTGCACCGTTAACATAAAATCTCAGAAAATACAATAATGACTGAACCCTAATCATTTTCACGGATGGTATGTTCCAGTGCCTAATGATTTATTTCAATTTAGGACCACCTCTTTCCTCATAAATTACAGATTTCCCAAGGTTTGGACTTGATTTACGATAGGAATAGATATATCATGGCACGCCGTGTCAGGAAGGAACACTAGTTCTGGCTTCCACCATCAGTGAAACTGTCAGACAGGAGCGAGAACGACACAAATCTGCCTATCCGGAGCAGTCTGGGCTCACAAGATCTATCCACAACACAAGGACTTCACCGCAGTTCATATCACGGGTTTTCTTGAAACCCAACAAATAACCAGACCAAACCTATTTGAGCTACTATCTGAGGGAGTTCCTTTTCCCCCCTCAATAAGTCCCTGAGAAAAGCCATACAAAGAGCCTATAATGTCTTTATCCTGAACAAAAGCCGGGGTGACTCTGAGCTGACAGGGTGAGCCGAATTCATTTCTGGCTCAGCTGGTGGCGGAGACGACTGGCGAACCCTAATGAAAAACTATGATAAAATCTTTCATTTCCACCAAGTTTTGCTAGAGGGTCAGTGGAGGAGGACAAATGATGAACAGTTATTATTTTCAGTGCTCTTGGGGTGTCTGTGATATATCGGTTCAATGCTGATTCCCCGTCCGGAATTTGAAGCTGTTTCTGTCTCCTCTCTTTTGTTGTCAAAAATACTTAATGTTGATGTTACAATGGTTGCTGCGGCCTACACGACTGTACCCTAGCTGGAACATTGAACAAGTCTGAATTTCCCTTTGCAACTACCAGTAATTATTTCTTAAAAAACTAAAAACTAAAACAAAACGACAGTTATTATTTTCAGTGCTCTTGGGGTGTCTGTGATATATCGGTTCAATGCTGATTCCCCGTCCGGAATTTGAAGCTATTTCTGTCTCCTCTCTTTTGTTGTCAAAAATACTTAATGTTGATGTTACAATGGTTGCTGCGGCCTACACGACTGTACCCTAGCTGGAACATTGAACAAGTCTGAATTTCCCTTTGCAACTACCAGTAATTATTTCTTAAAAAACTAAAAACTAAAACAAAACATAAAGGTTTGGCAAATAAGGCCCTAAAGACCAGTAAGAAAAGGTTGTAGATTCCTAGACAAAGATTACCTATTCATAAACAAAATTATCTTGTTAATGGCAGTTCTTGGGTATTCTTTCTAGTCCTTGACTACCCTTAATTTGTACAATAATCCAAGGCAATAATAAATAAATATGGCAATGATAAATAATAAGAAATATTAATATTTTGCAATTCTACGAGTGGTGCAGAAATTACACATTTTACTCCCAGTTTGTAAGTTGCATTTAGTGTATATTTATCAATTCTAGTTCAATGCTACCTTTGTTCTCTATAGTATATCATTAGATAGCAATATATTCATAAAGATATTGGCCCTTTATAGCTTAAATATAATTTGTTTGTTTGGGGTAGCTAATTACTTCTTCTTCTTCCTCTTCAAAAAAAATTATATATATATATATATATATATATATATATATATATATATATATATATATATTTTCTATTTTTTATAT
>NW_015506157.1:34654-92922 GCF_001515645.1 Sinocyclocheilus grahami
GCGAGACACTGTATACTTCTGCTTCATGATTCTTTATTACTCTTTTTCTCTGAGAATTTTGCCACTGGATTTATGTGCTCTGCCGTAATGAGTTATTTTAAATAGTTGTGACTTAAAACTAGAAATGTACACAAAGGCAGATGTAAATGTTTTACCAGCGCATTGCATGTCACATACTTATTTTGTGATCCTTGCATTACTGTGCCACTAACAAATTCAGTACACAGGGGGCAACAGAGTTGCCTTCAAATCCCTGTGTTATTAAATCAGATGTTTTATTAGATAATTGTAGGGGCCTTTGCAATGATAAGATTGCAAAGCATAAAATGTAAATAGCAATGCTGTAAAGTGTAAATGTGTACCTTGAATGCAATGTAAGTCACTTTGTAGGGGTGTGAAGCAGAGCCAATGTCTGTATCTGTATCTGTAGCAAATATATTTTACAAACCCAATTCCAAAAAAGTTGGGACACTGTACAAATTGTGAGTAAAAAAGGAATGGAATAATTTACAAATCTCATAAACTTATATTTTATTCACAATAGAATATAGATAACATATCAAATGTTGGAAGTGAGACATTTTGAAATGTCATGCCAAATATTGGCTCATTTTGGATTTCATGAGAGCTACACATTCCAAAAAAGTTGGGACAGGTAGCAATAAGAGGCCGGAAAAGTTAAATGTACATATAAGGAACAGCTGGAGGACCAATTTGCAACTTATTAGGTCAATTGGCAACATGATTGGGTATAAAAAGAGCCTCTCAGAGTGGCAGTGTCTCTCAAAAGTCAAGATGGGCAGAGGATCACCAATGCCCCCAATGCTGCGGCGAAAAATAGTGGAGCAATATCAGAAAAGAGTTTCTCAGAGAAAAATTGCAAAGAGTTTGAAGTTACAGTGCATAATATCATCCAAAGATTCAGAGAATCTGGAACAATCTCTGTGCGTAAGGGTCAAGGCCGGAAAACCATACTGGATGCCCGTGATCTTCGGGCCCTTAGACGGCACTGCATCACATACAGTTTTTCAAGAATGGGAACATTTTAGAAGTTTCTAGAATGATTCTAGTGCTTTCTGGAACATTCCAGAACATTATAGGAGTAGTCATTAAAGACAAAAATCCTCCAAAGTACACGTCTGAAGCTTTGGACGACTCACTTTGGTAACTGTTGTTGTTAGCTCAGTATTAGGCATGTGCCATGTCATTTTTATGCATGAGTTATAACAGATTCGCTTTCATAAGTTCTCAACACATTTTTTTAAGTTTTCATAAGCACTGTTAAAGATGCACAAAAGTAATACGATTTTCATATTCAGCATGTCAGACTTCATAAAGAAACATTAAAAATAAAAGCGAAGTGAAACGTTTTTAAAAATGTGTTTCACGGTGTGTTCAGGATGCAGCAATGGGTGAAAAGATCTCGGTTAGCAGGATATGTTTGCATTTATTTCATGGACTATATTTTGGTCCTAAAGCCCGATACAGTTTTCTCTGTGCACACATGATGCTTTATTGTGATAGATGGCACTACAGCTGACATATATGATGGTTTGTTATAATATCCCCTTCTCCCAAACCCTCATGCATGTACCTGTTGATTGTGACTCACCTGCAGAGCAATGAGTATGTTGGGCAGAGCCTGACCGTAAGTGTCGTGGCAGTGCACCGCCAGTGCGCTGACGGGCACCTCTGTCAACACATCGCTCAGCATCTCGGCCATGGAGCCCGCGGTGCCTACGCCAATGGTGTCCCCCAGGGATACCTCATAACAGCCCAGCTCAAACAACCGCTTTGCCACCTGGGCCGGAACAGAGGAAAGCCATGAAAACACTATCCCCCCTGGAAATATAAACAAGATGAAGGAGTGCACACAGAGAGCTCATTCTGAGCGTTAGAAAAGCACTGGCATGTTACAGCGCCATGCGGGGTTTTTTTAGCAAACATCGTAATAAGGGCCTTGTGGGACAACCAAAATTGTGGGAAGAAAAAATATGCAGAGCACTCAACACTCAATGAGATTTATCACATACTGGAAGGCCAATCTTGCTTCGGGCCGTTATACACTGAGCAATGCTGCTCAGATTGAACGACGCTGCTATTACAATACCTTTGTGACTTGTGATGGTTTTACTTGTCCCTCATATGGACAGCCGAGAGCACAGGAAACGTACCTGGAAAGAAGTGAAAGAGCTATGAGACGTAAAGCTCAGCCCATGCTGGAGGATATATAGCTTTGAGCTTATAGTACCAACAGTCACGCAACATAGGTGAAATAATGCCAAGTGCTGTTTTACTGCAACCACAAGCAGAACGGTCCACAGCGGCCAGAACAACGGATTACATCTATCACAGAATAAAACAAAATGTTCAGCAGCAGGCGAAACATATGGTTGGTGTCAAACGGTTGTGACAAATAGTACCAATAGTGTTGACAGTGGGAATGAGAAACGGTGCTAGAGAGCGACGTATAAACCATATGTGCTTTCCATATGTGAAGGAAACATGTTCTGCTAGAAACAGCGAACAAACAAGTGAAAAGTTGAAAATGTTCCTCTTGGGCTTGTGGTCGTCAGACGATACTGCTGTCTGCTACCAGAATTTGTGTGGAGTCTCTTCTTGAACGTTAGGCGTTGAGTCACATTTGCCAGAATGAGTTCGTCAGAGTGAAGTGACTGCTCTCTATTGTTTTTTTGCTTCTTATTCAGTAAAGAGCACAGCCTAAAAACTCTGGACACATCTGGACTTGTACTTGTAACTGATACAAAGCGCCACACTGCATGCACATCTGGAACTTGACTTATTTACTCATTAATTCTGGAATAATTTCATGCTTCTCTGGTGCCCCATCTCAAAACCTCAAAGGAGAACAGTCAAAAAAAGTGTAAGTACAATAAAAGAAACCACTGACCTTTCGGTTAAACCAAAGATCAGTCTTGGAGCTTGCTTATATAACAAATGGCTTCTGAAAACCATAGTCCTGAAGTCCAAGCTCAGTAGGGACAATCTCCTGGATCAAATGTATGTCTCAGTGGTATTATTATGTTGGCAGCTCAGAGGTAAACCTTGATTTTTTTCTTTATTATTTTATTTCAGCTTTTTTTATTAAACATTCTGCTACCAATACGAATTCTGCTGATTTTGCAGGGAAGTCATAACAATCAGCATTGCAGAACATTCAAAAACATCAGCGAGGGTCAAACCTACAACTATCCAGTAATTCCTTCAGACCTTGATCCAGTATGCCCCTTTGATTAACTATGGACACATAAATTCCACACTTGCAGAATTCAGCAAAAAGCTCTGCCAATTTTGAAAACAATATGTGACCCTGGACCACAAAACCAGTCATAAATAGCATTGGTATATTTGAAGCAATAGCCAACAATATAGGTCAAAATTATCGATTTTTCTTTTATGCCAAAAATCATTAGGATATTAAGAAAAGATCATGTTCCATGAAGATATTTTGTAAATTTTGAACACAATGACGCAAAAGTCTTAGTTTTCTATGAACACATCCAGGAGCATGTACATCTGTGAGCCTGTGCTATTGAGATGAATAATTAATTTGCCACCATCACCAAATGAATAGTTTTCCTGTGAATATATACAATAGGACAGTATCTGCTAAAAGTGCCTGTGGCGACATTTTTGCAAAATTATAATACGTTTCAGTGAGTGGTGCTAAAATGTAACAGATGCTGAATGCATCACAGTTGGTGTCGCCTACACATCCCAGCCGTTTGCAAAAGAAATGACCGTTGAGTGATGCTAAAAAGTTAACACTCGAGTGCATTTGAAAAAAAAAAGAACAACCTACACTAAACCATACCCTATAAAATATATTTTGAAGCAACCATTGCATTTAAACTTGCTTGCTTGCACATTTTTCCAATTCCAGTCTATGTTGACTAAATCATGCTAAAAATGTGTCCAAATACAACATTATTGGTATCATGCATCCTATATGTTTTGTGCTCACCAATGTCATTACTGAACACAAATGTGTACCAGCTGTGGTTTTCTTTATGCCTCAGCCACTTGTTGTATTTATGCCTTTGAGTTTGTTATGATGGTGTTTTTCTCCTTAAATTTAAAAGCAGAATACTAATCATAAACATGCTTAACCACTTCGAGCCACAATGCTTCAAGCACTTTAGAATTGTGAAATCTCTACCTTCTCATTCTGAAGTCCATCTCTCGGTCCGACCTCCACAATTTTGACACAAAGTGGAAGCTTAGGCAGTTCAGAGCACTGTAAATTGAAAAACAATGAGGAAGGAAGAACCATATAACAATTTCACAGAGCTGTACGGAAAATCTGAAAGGTGAATTAAGACACATCCTCTGTCCGGTGCTTCCTGTCAAATGGTGCGTACAACGTCATGTTTTGAATCTGCTCTTCAGATACTTGCCAGGTCATTTATGACATAATGTGCTTTGGAAACGAGCATTTCCTCTCTTCCAATGGTAAAACCAAAGCTAAAGCTTTGAATTCGGGAGTTGTATTACCAAGGGCCAATGCTGTGTTTATAGAAGATTTGAATGGCTATAAAACCCCAGCCTCTTGATACGGAAACCCTCGCTGTGAGGAACTGTACAGACTAGTTTCTTTAGAGCTGAGTTTGATTTAATTGTGCTGTCATGGAGGGAGGGAATGGATGTGTGAAAGGAATGATAACAAACTTCTTTTTAAGCAGTTTCTGACCGTGTGCGCTATGTAGGTGGAGGAGAACCGTTGCGGTTTGTCCCGTTATCACCCCAGGCCTGCAGTTAGGACAGCCTATTAAATTCACTCATAAATCAAACTCGCCGCTCAAACCAGATATACAGGCCCCACTAGAAATATCCATTAAAGCATTATTTTCTTATCAACAAAATAAATTAGACCAAAACACTTTTGCTGTCTCTGTATTTTTTAAACATTTCTTGCCCCTATCTTTGAGTGGAATTTTCAAGAGGTTAAGCCAAAGTTGGGAAGTGAAACAACTGTGTTGTTTACTGTATTTAAAGTGCATTTCTATATTGGTCTAATCATCAATATGTTTTTCCAGTTTAAACCTGTTTTGTTCACTTTGGCTAAAAAGCAAATAACACACAGAACAAAGTAAAAGAAACAAATATTTAAATTTATCTATCTATTTAGTCGGTTAGTTAGTTAATACATGATTGAAAAGATCATGCATTTTTAAAAATATATCACAATGAACATTAAAATCTTTCAAAGAGAATATTCCTTTATTTATAGTAAGAAAACTAAATGAAACATTGACTAAAAATAGTTTCTTAGGTGAAAATTCGATTTCATATTATAGCTATTTTAGCTTTTCGTTTACTGTGAAATTTTGTTACAAATAGCCAAAACATTATTATATTCACCTACACTAAATAAAATTGTGTCTTGTGTCTAAAGAAAATCTATGGTATGGTACAGTAAACACGCAATTGTTTCTCTGCTGAACTTGATTTCTTTGCTTCAATCTGCTATCATGTAGACCGAATTTGAACCGATCAATATGTGAAAATTAGCATTCAATTACGATGATGTCAAACCATTTCAATTCCCATTTTGTTGAAGAGTGGAGCTTTTGCTTAGGCTGAGTACATATACAAGAGGATGTTTTTGCTGCTTTACTCAAGAGGCAGACAGTATGTGCTTTTTCTCACTAATCCTGTCATGGAACCGTATCAAGAATAAGTAATTAAAAATAACTTTAAAATAAGGTCATTTAATGATTTTAAAATTATGTAAACAAATGATGTTATATATTACATCATTTTTAATTGTTATTACATTTCTGATTAATATTAAATAAAAACAACATTCGAACCAAGCCATGATTACAATTTGAGAGGAAGTAATAGGCCTACAGTAGCCTTTTTTCAGTGTAGTTTCAATCCCATATGAACGTTCTATGTGACTATAAGTCTGTACCATATACTATAGCATAGAATACTGTAGGGTATAGGCCTGCCACCCTGTCATAATTGAATTAAATTCTTAATTTAACACTTTAAGGACCAATGCACACTATTAACTAGTTGCTTAGTAGCATGCCTATTATAAACATATTGGCTTTTTTTGTGCTTATAAAGCATTTGTACTACATGACCAGATTCTGCATCCCTAATTCTAGCCAATACCTAAACTTACTGTAACAACTACCTTACTAACTATTAATATGCAGCAAATTAGGAGTTAATTAAGGCAAAGGTCATACTTAATGGTTTGTTAATAGTGAGAATTGGACCTTAAAATAATAAAGTGTGACCAGTTCTTCAGTTTGCCATAGGTCTCAAATCTCACTTGCATGTTTTCAAATGGAAAACAATGCCATTTGGCATACATAACGTAAAACCTGGTGTGGCTTGTTGAAAATCAGCATTTTGTAATGAAATACAAATTTAAAACAAGATTTGAGAGCTCTGGTGGAGGTTTTTTTTTTTTCCAGTCACAAATATTGCATATAATTTCATCAACTCTGAATCTCACAGAAGAAAGAAAATAACTGGTTGAGGGTAACATGAGGGTCATTTATTAAAACTTTCATTACGAGGTGAGCTATTCCTTTAACCTCAAAGCGACTGCTTTTCTCTCTGCGTTGCTGTATTTCCTAGAGCCATGTATAAATCTTGCACATGCAAAAACAGACCCCCACCTTCTCTTCCCACAGGAGCCGTGGAAACCAAGGATAATCCCGCAAGAAAGTCTCATAGCTCAGGCAGTGCTTGACCGCAGTAGAAACGTTACCCATCCGGCTAGCACGATCTGCCAGCCCGGTGCTGTTCCCAGATGGCACCTGTGGTGATCAGCGTGCATATGCGCTTCCGAGAAGAGAAAGGAGAGCATCGCTTCGAAGGGCGAGGGATGACTCAGCTGTTACCATGGCAGCAGCATCCCTGCCTGTGAAGGGGAGGGAAGACGCAGGCTGAAGACGTTAGACGTGTTTTGTTAGCTTTAGACTGACAGCTCCACGGGAAGTACGGGACCCGCTGGGATTCTCGGCTCTACAATGAGACTAACCACACGCTGCTTATTTTACTGCCCTTGGCTCCCCTCCCCAGCGGAAATCTACAGCTTCGGGGAAATACGCTGCCGTGATTGATCTCCTGTGACTGAGGCAGCTCATGCTTTTCAATGGCCGGCCGTGCCACTCTTGCCAATGTAAACTGTGCTCTGTTATAAAATCTCTCTGTAAAGCCGGGCCGCAATTTACTTGTGAAAGAGCCATTCTTCCTGGCCCAGGTGCTTACAATAGAGAGGTTTAAGGAAGCTCTTCCTCAATAAGATGCTGGTGTGCCGTGAGAGGGTCTGGCCTCTCTCTCACGGGGGGAAAATGCAACTGCTGAGACCAGGGGCTGCATTTATTAGGTATCAGCATTACTCGCATGGCATGAGATGATAAATCATAAGGTGATTTGAAGTATTCAAAAAAAAATAAAGAAATGGTGAATAACAGACTCGAGGGCATGCTCGGGGTTCCAGCACAATGAATTGTCACGACTTTTACACGATCTCTGAAGTCATTTCATTATTATGTAAGGATTTAAAAAATAAAATAAAATTGGATTTTCACTATAATAAATCATTGTTCAAAGTACAGACTGACTGTGGTTTGCAGTGTTAAGTTTTATGCTGAACAAGTACAATAATAAGCAGCATCTAGCTGGTGAATTATTGTATTTATAAGCAATCCAACCCTTGTGAAAAGGAAGCTTGCTTGTATTAAATGGGCACTTCAAATTTTAAAAGTGGCTCACACTTTATTTTAAGGTTCAATTCTAGAAACGTTTTCCTTAATAAACTCCTAATTTGCTGTTTATTAATATTTAGTAAAGTAGTTGTTAAGTTTAGGTATTGGGTAGGATTAGGGATGTAGAGTATGGTCATGCAGAATATGTGCTTTATAAGAACTAATAAACAGCCTATATATCTTAATAATAGGCATGCTAATAAGCAACTAGTTAATATTGAGAATTGGTTCTTTACTAAAGTGTTACCTAAAAGGGTATGTTTAAAAAATGCAGATAACAGTACGAAATAAAAGGTTATATAATATATTACTGCTTCTTAACACTAAGTGCACTTTGTAATAATGTTAAATTAGAAGCTTTACTTTAAAGTACATTACCGGTATGTATTAATGTTTTTGTTGCGCTTTAAAGTACACTTACTGACATACTAAAGCACGTGTTAAGAACTGATTGTAATTTTAACTGTAGTGTTATTCAGTATTACATTTAAAGTTAATATATGTTATATGTACTAAATTCCAATGTCATAACATACAAATTTCATAAATGCTTATACACATTATATATACATGGTTGTACACTTACACATACAGAAATGTACACAGTAGTATACTTAAGTGGGTCAAAAAATCACTTCTACAGTTCATTTAAGCTATAACACACTTATTTAATTGCAATTAACATGCTAAGTGTCCAAGAACATTACATTTAGTTAACACCAAAGTATTATATTATTTCTATAATTAGTATTTTTTTCTTAACTGTAGTTCTTTTTCAAAAGGGAACTGTGGGTTGATGTGTAAACTTTGGCACTGGGGGTGCTTTTTAGCGTCCGAACAAGTTGTGACAGCAATATTTGACCAGCCGATGGAATGCCGCGTGAGTTGTGGGTGGGATCTGTTTGTCTGACCAGTTGCAGAAGAGGGCAGTGTTCGGGAAAACTTTTAACAATTAAAAAGTAGTGCTCAAACAACACAATTCACATTTAGGGTTTGATTAATTTGGCGTTTTCCAGGCAATTTTTTTTAATTCTCTGATATGTCAGCCAGATTCAATGTAAAGACAAGCCATTCATCTTCCTGATTGCATTTACATATATAGTCCACATATACGAATCTGTACAGACTTTCCTATATATCCTTGACAGTATGTAATCCAGCCCAGACAGCGAGCCAAGAGCTGCCGGGAACATTCAGCGGTGGGGTGTGTATGATTCAGAATTGCCCCCAGCTGGAGTTAGCCGCATTAGATCTGCATCCCTACCGAACCATTTAGCATTTCCTTTCCTTGAATACTGTCTAACTAAAAGGACATTCAAAGTGGACATTCATCTTGACAAATACCAGCTGTCGGGGTTTACTTCAAAGAGGTGAGCTACACCTTCAGGGCATCCTGGATAATGTAAAGTAACACAGCACAGGTGAGCGAGTGTGGGGGCTTTTCTGAACTTCTTTTATCATCCCATACATGCTCTCGTAAACATTTAGCCACTGAGCATGACAGCAGGATGAAATGTTAAATAAAGCACAATTTCATTAGCCATTACCTGAAAGCATGGGTTATTTTGGCTGTACCAGAAGCTCCCCTCTTTAACCTTATTCCTCTTGCAATTGTAAATGATTTAGGAGCAGGCCAGTAGACGATGGGCTGCGTTTTGCACAAACAAATCCTGCTGGGTTAGCTCTGGGCCTCTCGTGAATTAACCTTTGCCTCTGTGAACTTGAATTGGTAAAATATTTATGCTTTGCTGTCTCTTGTAATGTAATCACTGATGGACTATCTATAAGGAGCACTGGTGCGTTTTCCCCGCAGGCCAGTAGATCAGCGGGCTTGTCCGTAGACACTGAATTTAGATTTAGAGATTAAGATTTTAATGGGAGAAAAGGTCAAGCTTCATCAGGCCATTTAAGCCACAGTAGCCGATCCACAGCGTTCTCTATCTGGCAGCATTCATGCGCTTTTGTCGGTTTTAAGAGGATTTAAAGGTTGGGATTTATGTACTTTTGTACAATGTTAAAGTTGTACTTTATTGGATCCCTATTCAAATCTGAGTTGTCTGTCGGCATCAATATTCCCCTCTCAAAGTCATTTGCCAGTCCCATGTCTCCACGCAATGCTTTCATGTCTGCTCTCAAACTGTGCTGTCAAATAAAGGCATAAAAAGGCCCAAAAATATAACTTAAAAAAAATCTGAGTTGTCAACTAAAGAACCACTGAACTTGATAACAGGGCTGTTGTCACTGTGACGAGGTGTAGTGTAGCCATTGAGGGCCCGTCCATACTATTTTTTGTCCCGGGCCCTGAGAATTTAAGCAATAGTTTGTGTTCCCGGTCTGTTTTTTATTCGCAGTCCATCCCTGAGTGTAATTGATGACACTACAGTGAGTCAACAGGCTGTGCTGTTCCACAGCAAAACAGGTTTTGGATGCTGGCTCACGCGATTAACAGGGACTAAAATCTTTCATTGTCTCCCACGGCATTAGTTCCATTGAAATCTAGCACACAACACCATAACAAACTTCACCCATGACTAAAACTGGCTTCCAAATCGGTCGGATAACTTTAATGAGGGAAGAAATGGAGCTCCACACCATGGATTAATTGGAAAGATAAATCGCAGATGCGACAAAGCCTTCTTTGGATGTTTTATTTGGAGTGCTGGTGTAATCTGTACCATTATGTCAACAAAAGAGTTTAGTTCTTCCCTTTTTCATCTTTAGGATGGAAACAGATGTGAGAAATATTCTTTACAGAGAACAGGTTTAGATGAAGCATCAAAGAGGTTTTAAGCCATCAGATAAATCCTGAAAACATAGAGAACTGCCCAAAACTCAAGCCAGATTCGATCAATTTTCGTCCATACGATTTCAATTGTCCCATAGAAGCTGCTAGAACAGATTCAAGCTTTGATTGCAACATCAGAAGTTCAGTGTGTGCACTCGTGGGAAATGTACACTGCAGCCTGTATAAGCAGAGCTTGTGGATAATAACAAACGTGTTACTGAGACAGACCATCACAGGTTTACACCTAAAGAAACGAAAAGTGTTTCTGACAGCTATCTTTAGAAGGATTTCAGTGGCCTTAAAAAAAAAAAAACATTTATTGTACATGAGGGTGGTCCTCACCGAGGAGGTCAAAAATAGTTTAAGAAATCTGTTAGTATTTGCAGTAATATCAATGGCAGTTGCTTGGCTGGCACAGGACTCCCTGAATGTAATTTGAAATCTGCCATGTTTTCTCATAGACACTCGGTTCTGAGCATGAAGGTGTTTGAATCATGACAATGCTTATTGGCCCAGACAGAATATTTTGTTCTGAAGATAAAAACAGACAAATACTAATCACTTAAAGGGGATCTATAATGCGAAATTCCCTTTTATATTGTTTTTGAACACAACTGAACATAATTATGTGTCCACATGCGAAAGATGAGAAAAATAACTTTGTTTAGTGACACTCGCCGCATGATAATCAAAACCAAATACATGTTTTGTTTTGACAGAGGCAAGCTGCAAATTCGCAGCCCTATTCTGGAAAAGGGGGCGGGGAGCAGCAGCTCATTTGCAATTAAAGATACATGCACGCAAACAATGTTTTTGCTTCTGTTAATTTCAGCATGGTATTATAAATGGTCTATTAAAATCTGTAAGATATCACTCAAACTGCTTTGTTTAATTTCAAATGTTGAAACACATTTGTGATAATGTCTTGTGTTGACCTTTGTTTTTTTAGTGAAACAACCAACTAAACATTTTCACCTGTTCATCCATATGGTTAACTTTCCAAATGTTCTTTTTTGAACAGGATATTACCTATCAAGTATTGTGGGAGTCCAGCTTTGGAAGAACCTAATAAAAACTTAACCTTCTGTGTCCAGCATGTCAAATATTAACCGTAACATAGTCCCAGCACAGACCGCATAGTTTGATTTTGGATTTTTGGATTAATTCGCTAGAACACTGAGTATTAACACATTTTGAAATTGATACATGTGGACAGATGTTTTAATGTGCTTCTAGATGTTTTGGGTGGAATTTTTAATTGCACCATGGAGGGATCTTGGCTCGCGCCACACAAAGTACAAATCCAGTGTGTTCAAAAAGGTTTCAGATATATTTCAGCACTCCATTTACAGGAGCAAAGTGAAAAATGAAAAAGAAAAAAAAAACAGCTGCTGACGGCTAAGGTGTGCAGAAAGTAATTCTCTATAGAAAAGGTTCTTTCCTGATCATGCTAAACTATTTAAACCAAATATTAATCAGTCGGCCAGCTTTGACTTCAAAATAATATACGGCCCTCTTTGAATGAAATGTAGCGTGCAGCTCAACTGCACACGGGCTTTTCTGAGTGTGAACCACCAAATTTATTGATGGAGTTTGCGTGAAACTAAGACTAAAAGTTTAAGAGAGTGGCACAGAGAATTCCATGGAAAGTCCCTTCTCAACTCCAATATGCAGTGAAAACATACGAGCATGAGAGGGAAAGTAAACAATGCGGAAAACGTGAACCCTTCCTCAAGGGATGTGGGGTAATATTTTTGTCTGCCTGCCCTTTTGAAATGATTCTTGTCTGTGGTGCCATGGCTTTACTCTCAAGATGCAATGCTAAAGGGTCACAGACACATGGGATCTTTTATTTAAGGATAAAGCTAGATTTGCATCTCCTGAAGAATACATTAGATCTACTATGTTTTATGATAGTTGTAATCTTTTTAAAGAAATTTAAGTTTGTTCTCCACTGACTTGGAAATGTTTGGCATTCTGAATAATTAATGTACGCTTATACGATACAATACGATAGCTCGTAAGAATTAGTCACCCTAATCTATCAGATGTCACCCCAGAAATATGTTATTCATATATTACTGTCTCTATTCCTCGCACTCTCTACCCACTGCCTTTTTTTCCCCACACCGACGTCATCTCTTTCTTCTTCGGCACCTCCACAATACACCCGGTGAGACTATAACTTTCACTTTATAAAATAAAGCAAACATTTTACACGTCAAGAGACAATAACAATGAATATTTCTTTTACAGAACTGGAAAAATGGACAATATGAAAATAAACACATTTAACAAATCACTGACTCATGTCTCATTTATTATTTTACCCCAATTCCACTGGGTTACACCTGTATTTAACCAAATAGCCACCTTTACACAGTCAAAATGGTGTAGCACTGTGTTCATTGACAGACAAATTGAAAAATGTGACACAGTCATGAAATAATAATAATAAACATTGGGTTACACTTTACTTGAAGGGGTGTGCATAATCATGACATGACACCTACATAATCATGACATGACACATTTCATGAATATGAAGATTTTTTATGCATGTTTATGACAACTGTCATTAAGTGTCATTCACTCAGTTATGTAATTTTTAATGCAAAGATGACGTTGTTTGAGATGTCTTTGTTATGGGCTATGGTTAGGGGTAAGTGTAGGGGTAGGGTTAGGTCAAATAATGTCATATTTGCATTAAAAATGACATAACTGAACGAATGACACTTAATGACAGTTGTCATAAACATGCATGCAACCTCCTTCATATTCATGACGTGTCATGTCTTGATTATGTAGGTGTCATGTCATGATTATGAAGGTGTCATGTCAGTCTTACGCACACCCCTTCAAGTAAAGTGTTACCAAACATTGTTCTGTTGTTCATTCCCAGATAGGAAAAGCTAGCTTAGGAATGCAATGTTAGTATTCCAAATCCTGTTCATGGCAAACATTAATAAAGATAAAAAGCATTTCTATTTATTATACAATATATGTATATGCATACACGTATGGCAGACAGATAAGGCTCAGTTAATTGAAGAAGTATGTTTGAGGAATTCTTTATATAAAATAGATTTTTTAATGTTTTATGAAGCCAGTCATGCATGTGTGTTACAGCGATTATACCACATTAAGAAGATTATTAGCATTGCCCATGATAAAATCACTGTAACGCATGACCTGGCTCAGTGGCTCTTTGCTTCTGAAAACGGTCCAGTCCTGAAACATTCTGGCAGTGATTGGGAATGCAGTAGTGTACAGGTGTTCCTTTTTACACAGATTGAATGGGACTTCTGGGGTCAAACAAAGACTTCTCTCACCACTTTTACACCAAAACAAGCACGCACGCACACACACACACACAAATAACATTTGACTCAGAACACATCCTCTGTATTCTGAGCCATGACCTTGTCCTGGTAACTAGTGTGTAAAAATGTGACCCAGATGCTTGACTTGCTCAGGGACAACTGATTGAGCTGTAATAATGGTCTACAGCCCACCCACTAAACCCAAATTGGAAAAAGGGTATGTGGAAAGATGAAGAAAGTAAACTCGAAAACATTTTGATTGGATCAAGTTTCAGCAGCGTTGTGGGCCGACTGCAAGCGGACACTTTCAAAATAAACTATGAGGCCAGAGAAAAGAAAAGAAAAATGTTCTAGCTTGCGATAGGCTAGAGTAATGGGAGAAGAATTTCACAAATAAATATGACATTGTTGATACTTTATGATAGAGATTGACATTTTATTTATTTGTGTCATTAATTTGTTTGTTGTCATGAATGATCCACAAACAGAACAAAAAAAGTCATTTTTTACTGTGTGGAATCACAAAGATAAATAAAAACAAACTTTTCCTTGCCTTTAGATACATATTTCAACTAATGTCACACGGGTTAAAAATCATGTGCTTTCCATTCATTTAAACAAAGCTGTGCACGTGTTCAGATTGTGTTCTCTTGGGGTGTAGTGTCCTAAATATTTACCTAACTAGATGAAACACACTCCTAATTTTTAATATGCGTCTCCTTCCACTGCATGTGCATGTGTATGTGTACGGGACAAAATAACTGCATTTTTAGCTCTGTTCGTGTGATGTCCACTGTAGGTTGTGGTTTCATTTCAGGCATACCAGGGTTTATTTCAGTGTAACCATTTTAATATGCGTCTCCTTCCACTGCATGTGCATGTGTATGTGTACGGGACAAAAGAACTGCATTTTTAGCTCTGTTCGTGTGATGTCCACTGTAGGTTGTGGTTTCATTTCAGGCATACCAGGGTTTATTTCAGTGTAACACAGGGATATGATTGACAATCGCCCCTTTGACTACACAAAACAACAAGCATATGAAGCTCATTACTACAATGAAGTCAAAGATCAGAAACAGAGCAGCAATTTGAGCTAGAATCTAAACGAATGAAGCACAGATTTGTGGTGCGGTGGGTGTCCCCTAGTTTTATGGTTCAAAAAACATAAAATCCAAATTCTGTTAACAATTTCAGCAAGCATGTTTACACGCACATCATTTTTCCGATTAAACTCTGTGGTCTGGTTAAGCCTTTAATCTGGAAAAAAGTAAACGTAATAGAATCCGTCTCCTTTTTGCTCTAAAAATGATCTGGCTAGCTTGATTTTTCACAACTGCACATACCTCGAGTTGTAGCGCTGATAATTACTTTCATTTGGATATGTGCAGATCACGACACAAAATTCAAATTCTCATAAACTTATTCCTGCTGTCTTAGTATACTAGAAACCAGAATATTGGCCTAATCCGGTTATAGCAATCAGGTTAATACACATCAGATGGAAATCTGAGATTAACCGTGTAAACTCTATCATTGAGGTTGCCTGTCAAATGAACGTCCATAGACCCGAAGGGCCTCACTTTGATCGATCGTGTGCATATGTGTGCTCTCCGCAGGGAACGGGACAGTATATTCATCTATACTCACGATGGCGAATGATCCCTTTCCCCTTTTATGTGGCTACTATACTAAGAGAGTCTGCTCACTGGCACAGATTTCCTTAAAATAGCAGCATTCACACTGGGCCTGGTGTTGTAGAAAGGAAGACATTTAGTGGAATTGGAAGGAATCCATGATATTAAACAGTAGATGGGATTGTGAAGCAGCAGGAGTAATCATGCAGGGCAGCAGGCCGCAGGAATGCAAATCATCCACGCCGCTAGAAGTTAAGTTAGCAGGTGGCCTCCGCTATTCATTGGACGTCAACACTGTTTTTAGATCGGGGCCACATAACATCTGGGTGCCCTGGCCACTGGTTTCAATTAAGTCAAATACAGTCGCTCAATTTTCTGGCATTCGACAAACATGTACTTCATAAAAAATGGCAAGTTTTGATCAGACGAGGTCAATATAGATTTGCATGCAAATATTGATCAAAATGAAAAAGGTTTTCTAGCAAATTCATGGTGTTGAGTCAACTGGTAGAGACAGACACAGAAAATATATTTGAAAATAGATTTAATGACATACAAACACTGTTCTAAAATAATAAATGCAATATTTTCCAAAAAAATATATATTACTCAGAGTACTAATACAAGTGTATATAAGGAAGAAGAATATTTGCTCGAAGAAAAAAAAATATATATATATTTTGCATATCCACCCACTGATACCTAAAGCAAACTAATATGAAACAGTATGTGTGGGCTGCAATACTTTGGGCTATTTGAGGAAATATGTACTGTATAGTCCTAGGCCATACTCAGTGCTTTTACAACAATACTACGATAATTTTAGTTAACAAAGAAAAACATTTGTTTGTTTAATTGCTTGCAAAATCCAATATGGCTGTTTTCCCCACATAAAAAAAATGTGATTAGGTGACTTAGAGTTTAAGGCATTTACATTTATTTTGTAAAATAGCAGCAGTTCTGTTTTGGAGTGGTTGCTTATGAACTTGACATGTAAGGAAATTATACTTGATCCTGTACAACTCTCTCTAACTGGCCTAACTCTTTAACATATTCTCAGAGAAAGAGCAATCAGCTATGGATCTGTGGTAAAGAGTGGTAACTCATCTACATCTCTCATATAAAAATTTTAAAAAACGTTATTACAAAACAAAGCCAAATAAATAAGAGGAATCGTGAGCTAATATATACATAATACTGTACATCAAATGTCAAAAACTATTTCTTTTGATATGTTATTCCAGCAATATGACACAGAAGCTCCTCAATGTCCTCAATGACATCCACAGGACCTCACCACCATATTCCTGTACTTCTTCAGAATTACATTTGAGCTGTCAAATGTGTTTGTTTAATTGCTTGCAAAATCCAATATGGCTGTTTTCCCCACATAAAAAAAATGTGATTAGGTGACAGAGTTTAAGGCATTTACATTTATTTTGTAAAATAGCAGCAGTTCTGTTTTGGAGTGGTTGCTTATGAACTTGACATGTAATCTAAAGAAAGGAAATTATACTTGATCCTGTACAACTCTCTCTAACTGGCCTAACTCTTTAACATATTCTCAGAGAAAGAGCAATCAGCTATGGATCTGTGGTAAAGAGTGGTAACTCATCTACATCTCTCATATAAAAATTTTAAAAAACGTTATTACAAAACAAAGCCAAATAAATAAGAGGAATCGTGAGCTAATATATACATAATACTGTACATCAAATGTCAAAAACTATTTCTTTTGATATGTTATTCCAGCAATATGACACAGAAGCTCCTCAATGTCCTCAATGACATCCACAGGACCTCACCACCATATTCCTGTACTTCTTCAGAATTACATTTGAGCTGTCATCAAAATACAGCACCGATATGGCATTCAGTTTGGTCGGTGCACAGCAAGGCTTTGGCACATTATCAGGAAACATTAGATGGACCTATGACGAGAAAAAAAAGAGAAATGTATGATATGTGGGAGTGGACTTTAAATGGAGACCACATAGTAACAAAAAATGGTTTATCAAACAAAAATATCTTTCAAACTAAACAATGAAATGTATTAATTTTACCATGAAATACATGAACTAGGACCAAAAGTTGATGTACATACATACAGTACATACATATCTGCTATGATATATCTGATATATATATCATACAAAACTGCTGTCCATTTTAGGTCTCATTTTTGGAGCTGCTTCTATACTTTTTTTTTTACAAATACTCTATGATGACACGAAGGAGGCTTACCAAGGTCTGCACAATCGCATGGTTTGTCGCATTCATATGTGCATTGAGTGGAAATGAACATTCTCCATCACAATAAAAGGCTGCATAGCCCTCTGGAGCAATAATCCAATCCTAAAATGACAGACAGACAGAGATGAATTCTCTGGTTGAGTGAAGCAATCATGCTGTGCAGTCTTGTAATTGATTGATGTCTTGCATGCATTTACCTGCCATCCTAAGTCACGGAAGCTCACGTAAAGTTCATGCTTCTTGCAGGCTTGTCTCTGTTCACTGGTGTTCTGATCTAGATAACAGCAACAAAACGGAGGTTGAGCCTTCAAACACTGAAGTAGTCGTGTTGTTTAGTCTAGGAGTGTGTGTGGGCTCAGTGTGCTCTATGTTTGCAGCTGGCAGGACGTCTTTGTATACAGACTCTGAATGCAGTAAATACTCAGTAATTTGATGGCAGCAAAGGGGCCTACATTTAGAAAACATCAGGAAAGCTCAGCAGGTATTTCTCATGTGAGTCATCTAGAACTGTGGAATAAAACAACTGCTACGTATTAAATGCAAATGAGCGATGTTGTAAGTGATAATAGTCTACAGAAAATATCCCTAAAATATGACAGGTATTACTGAAATAGGAACCCTAGGAAATCACACCTTTCTGTGGCGGCCCTAGCCTCTGTAAACAGCAAAGAAGTGACATGACTGTAATCTGACTGACAAGTAATGTGAACCAGAGTTCTTTTTGTTTTCACCTGCCATGGTTTATCTGAAACACTTGAAAAAAACAATCATATCCTCCTGAGAACCAGTAATAAAAAGCTTTGTGAGTTTATTATGTTTTCATGTCATTACATTGTTTAGAGCATAATACAAAAATGATAAAATAACATTTTTGAAAAATTATATTTTATTTATATGTTATGCTATGTCCTCTGTAGAGGACACCAGGACTCAGTTTTTATAAAAATAAAACCAATTTATAACCAATCAATTTTTAGGTTTCAGGATTTTTTATAACTAACTTTGTTTAAGTATGGTTCTCAACTATGTTATAAAATATATAACAATTTTTTTTGATATACCATTTTGCTTTATGCAATATGTGTGTAAAAATTCCATAAACTGGTTTTCCCATTAAGCACAATGTTATCTATACACTGTATCTAATTTGCATATTAAAGTGCTGTTGGGACAGCATGTTGAAAAAAGAAGTGTAATAATGGGAGTAGTAATTGGCCAGATGTTCATAATAATATCTAATATTTCATAAGAATATTGATATATAATTTGCTTTCCTATTCAATTCTTTTGTCTCCCAAAATGTGTAATAAACATGCTTTTAGTCCTGGTGTCCTCTACAGTAGACATGTATGAAATTATGCCCTGTTTCATAACAGAAGCTCATATTTTGATTTGAAACCCCATAACATTTTCCTGAGATGTTGATTTATGACAAACAATTTGAAAATTAATCAGATTTAAATTGTAATTACAAAATATTATCATTTATCACTAAATTAATGTCAGGCATTTTTAAAGAGCAAGGAGAGGGAGTGGTCACGGTGAAACATCCAATCATTTGGTATCTCTGAAAAGCCCTGAATGTGCTCCGTACAGGACATCCAGACTTACAACTGTGACATGTCGCGTCTCTGAGAAATTCACTCAAATATAATGTCCACTACAGAGGCAAAAACTCCATAGCTGGGTCTCAGGAGGATATAACGGCACAACATTCTCCATAAGCACCTTCTTACAATGTGCCTTGAGTATCTTTAGTAGATTTGATGTCACTAACTTGACACATTTCGTAAATCCAGTGAGTAGTTCAATTAGTTTGATCCAGTGATCTGTTGTGAGATCAAGAAACTGCTGATTCCTGAGATGTTGATTTATGACAAACAATTTGAAAATTAATCAGATTTAAATTGTAATTACAAAATATTATCATATTTCCATAAGGATGTACACTTATATCACTAAATTAATGTCAGGCATTTTTAAAGAGCAAGGAGAGGGAGTGGTTACGGTGAAACATCCAATCATTTGGTATCTCTGAAAAGCCCTGAATGTGCTCCGTACAGGACATCCAGACTTACAACTGTGACATGTCGCGTCTCTGAGAAATTCACTCAAATAAAATGTCCACTACAGAGGCAAAAACTCCATAGCTGGGTCTCAGGAGGATATAACGGCACAACATTCTCCATAAGCACCTTCTTACAATGTGCCTTGAGTATCTTTAGTAGATTTGATGTCACTAACTTGACACATTTCGTAAATCCAGTGAGTAGTTCAATTAGTTTGATCCAGTGATCTGTTGTGAGATCAAGAAACTGCTGAATTTTTTTTTGTGTAATATGTATGTGCATGAAGAAAGTGAGCTGTAGCTGCTCTGTGTCTAGTGGAAGCTAGATAAGTGAAAAACATTGCATACAGCACTTCTGAATGTTTTTACCTCCACTTTTGAGAGCTGGCGAAGATTTCTGTTGTGTTCTGCTTTTGTTTCTGTTGTGGCTCTTCCTCTTGCTTCCTGTGGCTCTTACAGAACGGAGCAGAACCTCACTGGCTTTGAAAAAAGCAACCAGGAATGGCTGTTTGGACTGAGGTCCGTTCCTCCCGATGATGCCAGCAGATTTCATGTTGATGCTTCTACCTGAAAATCAAACAGATGTATGCATCCGATTACAGAGATCAACATTAGACAAACAGCCTTGATTAAGGCATGGAAACCTCTTCCTGGGTAGCAACATCAACACAACTATGTACGACAGTTTCTATGGTCCACACAGATACTGTAGTGATTGTGTACATGTCAAACTGAGAGGGATAGGGCTGAAAACTGATCCTAAAATGCAGACAACTTCATGGCATCAGGTTCCCATTTAAGAAAGAGGAAACACTGGGCGTAGTCGTGACTCAAAGATGATACTTTTGTGAAGTCTCACGCTGGTAAACGTGTCTGTTTTTAAGCTAATATAATGAATATGTGAATGGAAATAACACCAGCTGCATTTCATGGTCCTTATTTCCAGTAAAACGAGTATGCAGCAATAATCAAAACAATAAAGCACACGCAGGAAAGAACACTAAAATGTAGCGCTGTCTTTAAAGTGACCAAATGTTTATCATTCAATAAATTACCCAACACATTATTTACATAGAGCAATGGTAGTCTGGCAGGCATTTATTGTAAAGCTCCACTAAATACAAAACACATCCCACATTCGCAGTTCCACATATTTAATCTAGAGTTTCCCCTACAATGGTGTAACTCTCTACATAAACACCGCATTACAATGCTTCACTGAAAAAATCAATTAGGTAGTCCTGAACCGGTAGTAAATTTGTCATACATCCGACATTCAAACCACGTTGGTTCAACAATATAGAAGTGTTGTAAATGATGCCACACAGGTGGAGTAATAACTTATGTTAATTAATTGGTTTGAGAGTTAATTAATTAATGCCAGATTATTCTAAGGGCTTTTTGTTATCTGATGTTTTATTGCTTTATTTCCAGATGTGTGATTCAATTGCAGGTTGCCTCTTACATCACACTATCACACTACAGCACATGCATGCTCTTCAAAAACAGCATTTTTGAAGAGCATGTAGCAGGTAGCCCATCTGAATTAAGACATTTGGGCTATCCATCTAATAGTAGCCTACCAAAATCTATGCTTTTAACCACAGATTGAAAGCTATATTTCCAACCACACATTTTTTGTGATGCTGTTTTCCAATGGAACTATGATTTTGGGAAACACCAAATCATTGAACTATGTTGGTACTGATGGAACTCATGACCATAGTTGGCCTACAATGCTTTTGGGGAACGTACCCCTGGTTACTAATACTAATACTCAAATTGTTATGACCCACCTTCACAAGTAGAAGTTGTAGAACAGTAGAAGTTAAATCTTACTGTAGTCTTCAAATCTGGGTACTGTCTTACGTTTTAAAATCACAAAGGGAGTTTGGTCCCATCAGGCTAACGTGACAGTCACGACTCATGCAGCTGTATTTCTTTCTCTTTTGTTTTTTCTCGCGATCTTTACAACACGCATTACATTACGTATTTTATGGCACACTCGTTTTAATGCGTATTTGGCGCCACCTATTGTTGTGGGTGTATTATTGACATGTCAAAGTCTAGACACTGAATATAAGACGACCGCGTTTTTTCAGATGTATTTCCAAGAAAAATCCAAGTAAATCTGCAAATCATGCTTCTGAATTTGGGTGGAAAACCGCACCGCTCAAGCAATTAGACCATGTATGAAACATAATTCAATCATGACAACTCTCTGAACATTTTAGCATGGTGATGGATATGACAATGTTAATACATTTGGTCTTGGCGGAACAGATCTGCTACGCTGCTGCTGAATTGCTGCTGCTGTTGGTTATTGTTGTAGTTGTAGATTATTGCTGCTGCTGCAAGCAAGTACAGGAACTTGCTACTGCCAATGCATATGGCGATACGGTGCCGTGAGTATTTAAGACTTTACGACTTTATTCAACAATTCGTCTCCTCCGCATCACCCTGTAGCGCTATTTTGGAGAATATCCGCTGGACATAAACAACATATGCTGTTCTGTGTCAGCTGCGTTTTTACTTCCAGCGGATATTCTCCGAAATGGCACCAGGGTGATGCAGAGGAGACAAATTGTTGAATAAAGTGAATAAAAAAAAATTTTCTTTTGCACACAAAAAGTATTCTCGTAGCTTCGTATAATTACGGTTGAACCACTGATGTCACATGGATTATTTTACCGATCTCCTTGCTACGTTTCTGGACTTGGGAACATTACAGTTGTGTTGCTGTCTATGGGAGGGTCAGAGAGCTCTCGGATTCCATCAAAAAATATCTTAATTTGTGTTCCGAAGATGAACGAAGTTCTTACGGGTTTGAAACGACATGAGGGTGAGTAATTAATGACAGAATTTTTATTTTTGGGTGAACTAACCCTTTAATGTAATGTTTGATGTTGATATCAAAAAAAATATTTTTATGTCAATATAAGTAAATGTCATGGTAAGTTTAAAACAAGTTAGATAAAAAGGGATCTAAAATGTAGTCACAATACAGTACCTAAAATGAGTAACCAAGATTACGTTACTAACTAAAGTTTTCATCATGTAATAATGGACTACAATTTGTAAGTAATCTACCCAGCGCTGATACTCCAGTTTCCAGTACCATCCTCTGAATGCATTCTCTGACACAGCATAAACTGTGTGAGTGTCCTTAATTAAAGCACAGATGTCCCTGTCTTACCGTCAGTGGTCTCCACGGAGAGCTGCAGGCCCATGTTCTGCTGCGGGTTCAGGACCCAGTGATTACTGGTGGCCGTGATGTCAAACACCAGCCACCCCCCATCAGTAGCGCGGATCTTTTTGGAGTCCAGGAGAAATGTTTCAGCATCCCTAATGAGGCAATAAGAATGTACTATGACAATGTGATTTACATGATATTTTTGAATATAATATTTCACTGTCCGCCACAAATAGATGAATGTTAAACTGTAATGACATGTTTAGCATCCGAGATAAATGAGTTGGATTTTGCTAATTGCAGTCATTCTGCATCTTAATTAGCAATGTTGAATATAACATAGAAAAACAAATATTGAAAAGAGTGCAACCAAATTTTCTTTAAGGCCTTCCTTTTCATCTCGACCACAATTTTGTCAACACGCCATTCCTGTTCATCTACTTAACTGACGTTCCAAAACAGCACATGGGCCACACAGTGAGACAGCGGCCCTGATCTCACAGACAGGAAAAATGATCAGAGACAGTGGCACGTCCCAGCATGCCGCAACGAAGGCGAGAGCAGCACACCACCGCATTCTGTGTCCCTGTTACAACTCAATATTCTCATTTTCTTTTCAACTTTGGCGTGGCCAAGCCAATACAACTGACATAAAGTAGGCGATCTGTGCATCATATACAGGACACTGACCTCAAAAGACAGGGAGAGATGAAAACAGACCCTAAGACAAGTTCTCAGAACTCAGCAAGTATCATGGAATTCTTTGAAGTACCTTGGAGTTGCATGTGAATACCATGGCTAATGGTAAATCAATCATTCAGTTCCACAGTACTGTGGTGTTGCCATCTGTTAAATATTCTGATTCCCCTATTGACGATTCTTTGAGCACTTCAAAAAGTGCAAACCCATGAATAATTTGTCCTGAACCAAATATTCTAAACAAAAACAATGGTATTTTCTTTTTATTAGAGGACCATCTGTCAACAAATTTCTTCTGAATGTTAATCTTCAATTGCACTTTGCCATGTTAACAACCAGTTGGTAATTACACTAAAGTCTCATGAGCCTTCAGTTCAACATAACACATTAAAAGTTCTTGGTTCATTTCCAGTTGGACATGACAAAGGTAATGACTTGCGGTTCAGTGAAAAAGTCAAGACTGATTCAGCCAGCGAGTGAGTCATCAGACTGATTCACACAAATAGTGAACTCGTGAGTTTCAGACTGATTTATGAGTCAATTCATTAAAACAATTCGGCTCATTAGAGACACTTGCGAGTTGGACTCCATCAAACGGCGAAAAGCCAGAGAGGACAATGCACTAGAAACATGCAAGGTCTATTTACTGTGTCGTTTGCTTTCATTAAATTCAGATTTTACTCTGCTGAACAGAAACTAAGAATTTGGACTATAAATTGAACTAGTTTTGAATAAGAAGTGGTTCTCTATTCCCAATCCTAACCATTATGGTATCAAAGTACTGTGCACCTCCACAACACTGTTTTGTAAAGGTGTTATGTTTCATTTACCTCCATGTCTTTAACACTCACAGCTTTGGCAGGCTATAAGAAGTGGGTGCTAAGCTGTGAAACACTAAATTCCACTAATCACAGGAAAATCACAGTACGGACACAGGAGTGAATGTGTGAAGTTGTGGGACATGGACGCCTCATAAACACAGCCATGAGGAAGGGTTCCAGGGCCTCTGATGGCAGAATCCATTATAAACCCCTGTTTCATTGCCCCAAGAGAGCCGTATCTCCGCTTAAATGTTTCAGCTGCATTCATTCATGGTGAGAAAAGGCCCTGTCTATGGTGTGCCCATGTATGACTCAAGATAAGTCACGGCTCTCAATCTAGATTAGAAGACCATTAGAACCGTGAAGAGGCAGGTGGGCACAGACTCACTTTTAGGAAGCTTTGGAAGTCTCTTGACGCAGAGGCCCTCTATTAAGGCCAGATGGCCCTGTCTGGGGTGCAAGCACTCTGACAAGCAGTCGAGATACGCAAAGAGTGATAACTGATGGACTTTCAAGACTTTCATAAGTGCTGGAAGTTGCAAATGAGCTGTTAATGGAAAGCTTTATCCATGGCCATTACCAGCAAGCATATCTGGTGAGACTGAGGAAGAACAGGTTTGCTTCGCTTTGTCAGGTGAGCTCTGGTTATGCGAAATCGTTCCTAGCGGACAAGAGGTGGTCTGAACCTTACAGAACAGAGTTGAACTGATGTCATGGTCTTTTAGTTGAGCCCAGATGGATACATCCTAAAAAAAAGGATAGTAAAAATGTTTCCATACATCATTCCACAATGACTATGCAATCTTTCTTTGTGAATTAAAGGCACAGGTTGGACCTCCCATACTTTAGATGTTGAGAAGGACCATTCTAACTCAAACCCTATTGAGCTACACTGACATGAGCAATGTAACAGGTTCAATATCTATAATATAATCTTGGTTCTCTCATCTTTTGAACAATGAATTGAAATGTGAGGTTTATACACTCTAAAAATGCTGGGTTGTTTCAACCCAACTTTGGGTCAATTATGGACTAACCCAGCTAGGTGAACAGATTTAGCTTGCTGTGCAAAACAGAGCGCTCAAGTTCGAGGATTACATAATCACAAATGTAGTAATGAATGGATAGATTTAAGGCAGGAGATGGGGTGATGGAGGGATGCTGGAAGAGTCATCATGGTAGTGAGGTACGCAGCTGTTTATATACTCTTGCATAATGATTGACAGGATCAAATGAACTAGCTCCTCCTCAACCTTGGTTTTAAAACTCCATAAAGTAAATCTTCTTGTGGAATACTCAGAATGATAAAGATACCAGTCTGCCATCTGGATTTTTTCCCATTCAGCAAAAGCAATGATATTAGTTACATATTAATAGATCCTGTAGTAAATATGGTAGCCTACAGTAGTTGTAAAAGCAAAGCTTGGGACACGTGTTCCTGAATCATGTCACACAACATCTTCCTTGGAACAAGTTCCAAAATATGTTACATTAATATTAGCCAAATGTATTGAACTTTTTCCACATAATTTCTGAAACAGTAAGATGACTAATCCGAGACGTTGTGTTCCACTGTCAGTCTTTCAATGGTGACAAATTACAGTCTTAAAACATCCTGATGCATTCAGTTAAATCGTCACAAGGGAAACCTCCAGACAGACTCCAGACTCACTCGTGTAAACAGGATGTCCTTTTTTTCCCCGCTTGATTGCCTGCCTAAAGTGTTTCACAGACCAGGCAGAGCTTTAAGAGACTATCCTACAGGTTTAATTGGAAGTCCGGTTTAATTTAAACTCAACGTGTTACTCTGGGGCAAAAACTGCCACTGATGCTTTTTCAACTCTGTTTTGTTTTTTTTTAAATGCTGTTCTTTTGCACGTTCTATTCTTCCTGAAAAAAATGTATGATGTTTCAGTAAAAAATATTATTAAAGCATACAAATCAGCACTTTATAGAATGATTTCTGAAGGATCATGTGACACTAAAGACTGGAGTAATGGCTGCTGAAAATTCAGCTTTGATCACAGCAATAAACTACATTTTACAGTATAGTTAAATAGAATACAGTTATTTTAAATTGTAACAATATTTCACAGTATTACTGCCTTCATTGTATTTTGACCAAATAAATGCAGCCTTGGTGAGCTAACGTTTTTTCAAAAACATCAAAAAACGTTTTTTACACAATATGGTGCCCATCTATTTCTTTAGAGTGTGCAAGACTTGATGGAGTGTTTGTATTTTTGGCATGTTCTATTTAGATTTTTAGCAAGAAACATTATCTTTTTTTGGAAACTACACCACCTGTCAAAAGGCATGTTACTCATTCTTTATTACTACTATGAAGTGAAAATATGAAATAATGCTGTGACCGAGAAGTGAGGTTCTTGAGGTTCATTCTGTGATGCTTATTAAATGGATTTGAAGAAGTTCATACTGTATGCATTAGACACTTATTGGCTGCTTTTCCTTTGCTCCATCTGCTCCAACTCATCCAGACATTTTGATTAAGATGTTGTGGGGAATTCCCTGAGAATTAATTATGGCCGCTAACAATGGCGTTTTATTTGCAGGTGCTGTTTGTGTTCTTTTATTTCATTTTGCATTCTGTAAAAAGTAATTTAAGGAACATTAATTGGCTCTAGTGTGTCCAAACTTTTGAACGGTAGTGTAAAATGGGGAAAGATCTCACCTGTTTGGATATTCTTTGATGACTTGGTATATGGTGACCTTGAGTGTGATGTTCTCATATCTGACGTGACTGTGATCCTTATAAATCCTGAACTCGGCGGCGGTCACTGCCTCACCTTCCGGAATCTGAGTCAGGTCGAAACGAAACTCCCTGTAGTGTCGTCTGTGATGGGAGAAATCCTTGTCCCGCTCGACTGCACGGAAACACAAAGCGCACAATGACAAGCTGCATATGGGACTTGTTTGTTTCACACTGTAGGACGGAGGAAAACTATCGCACACATGTAAAGTGTCTTTAAAAAGTCATTCATCAAAATCGTCAACATTCCACACCTAATCCAAACATTTGGACGACCAACAAAAGCAGTATCCAGTCCATTAAAGCAGCCATCTAAGCACAGGTAGCAGCCGCTACACAAGCCCTTCCCTGTATGCTCTGCCCATGATGAATGGGCTGTCAGGTAAGAAAAACAGGCCTACGCTAATAGCACACTGCGTAAGCAGAGGAAAGCCGACGAGACACAAATTTCGAGTGAACAATGTATCACAAGCTTTCTACTCCAATATTCTGACCTCCCAAGATTCCCATTCCTAATCTGCTGCACATACCATGTGGGTGAGATGTTATCACTGTCAGAAATGTAGTGCTATCTCCTAAAAGTGTCCTAAATTGTAGAAACCTTAACGAGCAAACTTTTTGATATATTGGAGGTGCCTAGTAGATAAGGCTTCCTCTATATATCTAGAAACTGCATTGCCAGATAATGATGAAGCATGGCATTCAGTGTGTTTTAACCCTTGAACAGGCCTCTGAACATTCAGTACGGCACCAACTGAGGTGTGAATGATCCTGCTGAAAATATGCCACTCAACCTGATCACACCATCTCTACCAAAAAAAAAAAAAGATATATATATACATAACACAAAAAAAGTTATTATCGCTATTGCTGCAGCTTTCATGAATACTGCGTGTTTGCATTAGATAGAGATACGAAAGAATAAGTGGGCAACGTCATTTATAAACATTCTTTTGTAGAATTAGTAATTTGTTTCCTAGAAATTAGTGTCTGTGTTGTTTTGGCAGAAACTATGGTTACGTTTTTGTAAGGCAATAAAGATAAGCACGTTTGACTCTTTGTCTTCTTAGGACTCATTATTACAGAACATTCCTACATAAAACCCGTTTTAATTACAAGAAATGTTTGAGGGGGAAAAAAGCAATGGTATATCGGAAAAGGCTGAAAATTTTACTTTTACCAACCAGTTAGACATGAAACTGTTGGGTTTGTAAAACTAAACACTGACTGTTGGTATTACTGAACGACAAAATGCAAAGCAACACAAAGGTTAAAGAAGAATGAGCTTCGTTTTGTGCCAATTCCATGTAGTCTGCAATTCTCATTTCTGAAGCATTGCCTAAAACCTGCATAGAGTGAAATGCAGACATACAGCACTGCTCATGAAGCAGCAGAGCTGAAGTGCGTTTGCTTTGTGGTGCCGGTGAAAGAGCGCAGCTCGGCTTCTCTGATAGTTTATCTACAGTGAAAGTCTGTAGTTACTTAACACGGAGAGGTCAGAGGGCAGGCCACAGTTACACCAGCCGGCCAGACTCAACTTCAGCATCCTGGCTGCTAATTAAGAACAGAGGATGGGAATCTAGTGCTTTCATCAGTGCAATACAGAGATATTATTGAATTAATTCAGTGCATTCATTTCAAGAGATCAATGGAGAAGTTAAAGTACGTTTTGCCTGCATGGCAATTATTCAGCCAAATGGAGGCTTAAGCACAATTCTTCATTTGCGCTTCTCATAGCTGTCTTTTTTTCTTTAATATGAGTGTACGCTTTGATCGTTCTACCATAGACAAGCCGCTTTTTAAACCCATGAACTACAGCATCGCTGGGTTTTATGACATGCTAGGCTGCAACGTATCCAGGATCCTTTTAGCACATTAGTCTCGTTGTACATTGAAAGAGCTGCAGCGCTTTGAAAGCAGACGCTGTACATGCCCTCATTCTCCTGAGTGAAAACACATGGAGCGCATTTAAGGTGATGATGGGGGACTCTACCTTAACACACACGTTTATTTATTCTGCCATATCTGAGGCCCAAACTGTGTTTTTACTGAACTCCCTTTTGTATTTTTCAGACAATTCCATAAAAACAACAAATCCATACAAGATTTTTGTGATTCATCTGGGTGTAGGATTTGATCCTCTCCATAAACAAAGCAGTGACCTTTAAAGTCATGTCCTTTAATGGAAAAACAAGCAAAAATACGGCTAAATCAGCGTCTAAAGCATAAATTAGATTAGCAAAGAAAGAAAAAAAGGCTAGCTACTGGCACCAGATTACCAGATTTAGACCAAAAGCAGACTTTCTTTAAGCTCTTTCCTCTGCTTAACAACAGGAAGTAATTAAGGCAAATTATCCTCAGGTCAGACAGTCACTTGATAAGTTTACATGAACTGTGAGGTGAGAGGTCAGCCACTGAAGTTGTATACAGTTCAGTGTACACTTATCGTCTTATCGCAGCATTCTTCAAATAACGGCAAAAAGCATTTATTACTAACGACAGGATATTAACAAACCCTGCATGTACACGTCCTTCATGATTTGCTTCTACTCACTTCGCTACGGTATGTGCATGTATGCTTTCTAAGAAGTATATTCTGCTATAATGGCATTCTTTATAGCCACATTTTTATTTTCTCTCTAACCTGCAATTGCCTCGGAGTTTCCAGTAACCATACAGTCCTATATATACACCGTTTATAGAGTTTTCAAGGACAGCGTAAATGTGGAGGACTATATTCCAGTAATATGAAAAAAAATCAAATAAATCACCTGCTATTTTAACCCTGGATTCAAAAGAAGGCACTGTATTTGAAATCAAATAAATGATCTATGGCATAAATATGAATTACTTAGGCACAGACGTTTGCAAGGACCTAGCAATAGTATAAAACTGTTTAATAATAATTATTATTAGCAGACAAACTTGCAAAAAATAGTCTAATAGAAATGTATAATCATTAAAGTGCACGACATGATCAAACGGCCTCAAAGTGAAACAGGCTATCCATGGAATTTTCATAGCATTGCTAAACAATGTACTTACATTAATTGAAACTAGCATTTTTTTCCCCCCAATGAGATGTTTTCACTTCAATAACCAGAAAATTGACATCATCTAAATATATATATATATATATTCTTTTTATTTCTTTTGCTTTTGTTAAACAAACCATGTAAGCTTGTTCAGCCCTTCTAGACTCCTGTGTGTCTACTAAATTCAATAGGCTATAATTTAACAATTTATAAACTTGGTGAAGCACTAAATCTGTAATATTGTGACAAAACTTCTGTTATTATTATTTCAACTTCTACAGTGGCAAAAATCTGCAATTGTGAGGTTTGCAAACTTAATATGGATAGATGCTGGGCTGGATGTAATACCTACAGTATGCAATACTAAATTCTAGGCTATATTTTTTACTATATATATATATATATATATATATATATATCATACTTCATACTTCAGTCTGTGTTTAGACGTAATCTGTGTTAAACTAAACTTGACTACTTACTGTCTAAAATGTGAAAAAGAATGAGTGTGTCCAAACATTTGACTTGTAGTGTAAAAATCCAATGTATGTCAGCCCTGTGAGGGCACTTGAATACATGAAAGTGAAGCATTTTAGGTTATCTCCAATGAAAACCTAAAAGGCAAGTCTTAGTAGGAAACATCCAAAATGTAAGAAAAGAGTAACAGTGACATCTAGGAGTGGAACTGCAATTGCAGGAGAGCAGCATTTTTAACAGTAAAAGTTTTTAGTAGCATTTTATCTTTAATGGTTAATTTCTGCGGTATCATCCTGCCATGTTACCTATTTCACCATAATCTCTTTTTAATCAGTAATACTCAATTGGAATAATTTGTTTGGATCACCTGTTACCTAAACTACGTAAATAAATCATTTATCACAGGATGTGCCTCAGACCACTATTAATGTATGACATTGTTGTGGAACATTGCAAGATTGCTGCAAATCGCATGCTGGAAACTATAGTATACATTTCCCACATAAGTCATATTTTTGTTACAAAACATGAAGCAACAACAGCAACAAAAAATAATTAAAAAAAGTTTTTAATTAATGTTATCAAAAGTCATTCAAACACATGGAAGTTAAAAAAAAATCACTGCAAAATATAAGAAAGCGCTTTCACAGGAAAAGCGGTAAGTGATATCAGTTCTTATAAATAACAAAAAATTATACATTTATGGGAAAGTGAGTTTTATTACACTCTACTACACACCCTTTATAAACCAAGGGTAAAAAAAACAAAAAATGCTTTCAGAATTGTCTTTCATGACAATTTGCTGTAGAGAAAGGTGGATTAAAATGTATATGATAAATGTGTTCAATTTACCATTTTTAAACATTTAATATAGATATTATCTAATCACACTCACATTTGTAATCTGAAGTGTAATAAAGAGTTCCCACGACTATGGAAAACCTGAAATATCAGAACATTATAAATTGTGACCCCAGGCCTGGTAAAGGCGTGGATATGAATAAAATCTTACACATTTCTATACTGAATATATGTATATATATTTTGTTCTCTAAAATATTACAGGATATAATTTAAAATTTTAAGATTGTTTTTTTAATGTTTCCTGTAATCACAAATGCCTGAAAAAAAATCATGGAAATTCATTGGTCAAAAGATGTGGGAACCCTAGTAAGCACTACCTAAAGGGACAAGAATTATTATAGATATCGGAGAGATGTCAATATAGGAAAGAAAGCATGAAGCATTGCAGAAGAACTCCCACTCCTCCCATGAAAAGCTTGCAAGCAGTAAAAGAAACATCAGACCAAAAAGAAACACAAATGCAAAATGGACAGTAAATCTACCTTCATAAATACAACGAGATGATTGGCTGGTGATGGTTGATTGCCACTTGGGGGAGCAAGAGAGTGAGGAAGAAAGTCGATGTCTAGGTAGAATTTCCACTGCGAGTGTTGCAGAGCTCCTCACACAGGATGCTTTTCACAAGTATTAGGCTGGTGCGTTTCATGCCTCATGACAAACAGCGTGAATAAATCATGGGCACATCTCAGCTTGTGACACAGAAAGACATAGAGTCATGGACAATCGGTGGTGTTAATGTAAGCAAAATCATATTATTTACATTTTAAGAGGTACTTCATGTGTCCATGAGTGTGAGACACTCTTGAAAAATATGATCATCCTGAGATTGGAAAGAGTCGCTGTTATTGTTTTCTTTCATTCACTGAGCAGCACCGCACCAGACTGTCTGCATTTCAGCCAAAGCTGTGTCAATAGTTTGGCCCTTTACTGAAAGGATCTCTTCGCAACATTGCGCCGTAGCACATGGAAGGATGGCACACGCCTGGCTGACCGGGCTCGCCGGGGTGCCCCCTCTTCCCCTCCTCGCCGTTGTGACCAGGTGGGCCTGGCTTACCTGGGTGACCTGGTTTTCCAACCCCTGGTGGACCCATTGGACCTGAAACAAAATAATGTGTCTGTCAAGTAATGTGACTGCCTATATTACTTGACTTCATTAATTATTAAATAAGTCTCATCATTTCTGTCCTAACAACTCTCAGAGTTTGGCACGGTAATATACATGGCAATGTTGATGTGTTTGGTCTTGGCGGAATATAACTGCTTACACTGCTGCTGCCAAGACCTGTACAGAGACTTGCTGCTGCCAATGCAGCCACAGACGTGAGCATGCAGGAAATAATGCTGCTGCACATATAACATATGAAATAACCACCATATTGCAGATCTATACAGGTGGAGCTGGGGAAGGTGGAGGGTTTCTGAAGCGAACTGCAACTGCTACAGTAAGCACTAGCCAAGATTTATAATGTCGAACAGCAACCTCATTGGCTGTGGATGTGAAAAGAAACCAGTCGGCTGCACCATGTGAATAATGATGTAATTATGTCAGATTGAGTTAGAAGCTATCTGTGCCATCTGGAGTTCATGGAGTACTATGGAGACTGTAACCTTCCTTTGCAAAGAGAATGCTACTGACAGATTGGCAAGTCAAATATATTAGACCTGACAACAAGAGTAGAGTGAAGTTCTATTGCTCATTTCATGGCAACTATGGCCAGAAAGAGTGGGACATTTCCATGGAAAACTATATTTATTGCAAACAAACGAGCAAAAAACTTTATTAACATACATAATAGAACCTCAGGGCAAAAATTAATAGAAGTTAGAATTAATAAAAGTTAGTAGTGGTGCTGCATTTGCTCACCTGGTGGTCCTGGGAGACCTGGGTCTCCAATTTGTGAGCGTCCTTGATTTCCTTTCTCACCCACTTCTCCTGGATCACCTAAACATAGCCAGAAAAAAATATATATATTCTGTGTGTTCAAAACAAACAATCTACAATTAAATATATGCTGAAACAGATTTCACTTTGTGAGCTATTCATTCAGTTTCCTTAAGCTACTGTAGGTAAATGTATTTGATAAGTCTTATTCGGATGGGATTAGTTTGAGAAATTTGTTTTAAATCCCATTCGAAACCTGTCAAGCCTATGTTTTTCTCACACACCATGTGTTAAAATTTCAGAGCAAATCACCTTCAGTTTTTGGCTAAATTAATGGTCCACTAAGAAATCTAATCACGTCTGAATGTGAATGTCAGTGCTTACTGATATTGTATCATCTCAATGCTTCTCATGTGTTTAGCATAACCTGAACTATTGTTTATGCACTAATCTTCCTAATGTGGTACTTTTTAATATGGATGGTATCTGTCAAAATACTAATAGAAATATGAAATTATAAAATCGAATTATATAATTAAGCAACATCATATCGCAGTAACTTCGATGACTGGTCATATTAATATCAGCATCAGGTAAGACATGTATAGATTAAAATAACAGATGTGTGGTGAACTGTCAACTCAAACATTATTCAAAAAACAAATCCTGTCCAAATAGGGTTAGATAGAAATTTGTCTTTGTACTTTCTTTACTCATGTAGCTACTATAATTAAAGATTACAATGAAATTATGTAATTAACATAATTATGTGACTGGAATTATACAACCAGTTTCTATAGCCACTACCGGCACTTTATATCCCCCATCTGTCTGGAATCAAATGATTTTATTTACAAATTTCATTTACATAATATATAAAAACTTGGCTATTGATTCTAATACATATTTAAATTACTTATTTTACATCAAATCCAGCTTATCATGTTTGTCTGCTTATTATTATTTCTATACAAATAATATTTTTTCTACTGGTATATGCCAGAGCATGCGAGTGAAGCAGAGTGGAGAGATGCTTCACTCAATATTGTGCTCTATGCCAAAGCACTCCACTCACTTGCTCATGGCCTAAGTGAATGCTCCACTCAAGTACTACTCATGCTCACCAGTAAAACGATGTTCACTCAAATTCTGCTCCAACATTAAATTTCCTCTTCACTATATTGTCACGACCCTGGACTCTATCGGTGTATTTTTCCTCTCCCACGTGCTCCATGACCCAGTTTTCTCCCATGTTAATTGTTTCATTAATTCCAGGTGTTTCTCATCATCCCCTCCTCTAGTCCTGTGTATTTAAAGTGAGTCCTATTCAGAGTTCTGTGTTTGGTATTGAATGCTACGTGTGTGTTCCTAGTTCCTTTGCATGTCTATTAAAGTCTGTTAGTTTGAAGTCTGCTCCATGTCTCTTCGTTCCTCACTCTGTGCTCCTACACAGTAGCGCTCGTGACGGAATACCAGATCAAAACAGTTACCTCCGTGTGTTCCCTCCATTTTTGTTTCCGTTTTTTTGCTCAATGTCTTTTGCTTCCATTGTGTCCATGGATCCCCTTGCCCACCCTGAATACCTCCTACTCCTGCTGGAGCAGGGAGAAAGATTGCTCGAGGGCCACACCAGACTGTTTCTGGCCCTCGCCGAACTCACCAGCTATCCGGACGACTCTGCGCGTTCTATGACGCCAGCCTGAACACTGCATGCAGAGCGCCGTCGTCCGAAGATGGTCCTCGAGCAGATTTCACCACTTTCGTGGAGTGAATTCTGGTGAGAAATGGATCGCCATTCACCATCTGCCCAGTGAATGATCTCGCCGGATACACTCCCGACCCAGTGCCCAAGCCCACCGCTGATGGAGAGCCGGAGCCCACCACGGCCGACGAGCCGTTGCCGCATGGAGCGACAGAGCAACGGATCGCCGCGGAGCTGCAAGTGAAATCAGTCAAGGTGCGAGAGCTGGCAACAGAACCCGCCACGAGGGAGAATGCCGTGGACAGAGAGAGCACGGAGTGGAGCTCCGCCCACTGCACCATGGCTGAGGGTGAGCTGATTATACAGCTGGGACTGCTGGACTTCGAGGGGGACCTTATAGACTGGGAAACTGAGCTAGAAGCCAACTTGCCCCCTCTCCTCTCTCCTTCGTCCCCGCTGGTCCCGTCCAGCCCTGAGTGGGCTCCCGTTTCCCAGTCCAACGCAGAGAGGACTCCAGTCACCAAGTTTACCCCAGTGAGGGCTCCAGTCCCCGAATTTAGCCCAAAGAGGGCTCCAGTCCCCGAGTTTAGCCCAGAGAGGGTTCCAGTCCCCGAGTTTATACCAGTGAGGTCTCCAGTCTCCGAGTTTAGCCCAGAGAGAGCTCCAGTCCCCGAGTTTAGCCCAGAGAGGGCTCCAGTCCCTGAGTTTAGCCCTGAGAAAGTTCCTGTTCCCATGTCTGGCCCAGAGAAAGTTCCTGTTCCCATGTCTAGCCCAGAGAAAGTTCCTGTTTCCATGTCCAGCCCAGGGAGGGCTCCCATTCCCGAGTTCAGTCCTGAAAGCCCGGAGGCTCACAAATGCCCACCCTCCCCCATGCCCCTGCCTCCTCCTCCACTGTCATCTGACAGCCCCTCTGCTAACCCTCAGCTCACTATCAGCACGGTGTGAGCTCCACGGGACTGCCATCCTCCAGCGTCGCCGTGGCTGGAGTATCCCTTGACTCCGCCTCCAGCCTCTAAGCACCGGACTCCGCCTTGCCCCGTGGACCCGTCGGCTCCACCATGGCTTCTAGCTCCCTCCTCTCCGCCGGCTCTGCCTTGGTCTGGCGTCGACTATCATGCACCTCGGGACTCCACTCCTCCGGTTGTGCCTCATCCCTTCGTCCCTCCGGCTCCATCAGGCTGCTTCATCCCTTTGGCTCCTCCACGGCCTTTCGGATCCACGCCTCCGCGTCAGTCGCCAGCGCCATCTTCTCTGCCTTGGCCCTCCCCATCACCCTGGCTCATCTGCTCTCCGTCTCCGCCTCGGGCTCCTCCGCCACCTACTCCGCCGCCATTGGTTGGCCCCCTGGAGTCGGCGACAATTCCTCCTCCATGGCTCCTCCCTCCATCGGCTCCACCGTGGGCCACCATCATGGCTGTGGCCTGGGTCCTGCTTGGCCCCTCCTGCTCCAAGTCCTTCCTGTCGCCTCCCTGGCTCCTCCCTCCATCGTCACCTCCCTGGACTCTGTCTGCCGGCCCCCTCCTGGGTGTCCGTCCTCCTCCCGAACCTCCTCCCAAGTTCCCACCCGTGCCCCTTCCGGGAGGGGGGGCGATATGTCACGCCCCTGGACTCTATATGTGTGTTTTTCCTCCCCCACGTGCTCCATGACCCAGTTTTCTCCCATGTTAATTGTTTCATTAGTTCCAGGTGTTTCTCGTCATCCCCTCCTCTAATCCTCTACTAAACTGTATTTAAAGTGAGTCCTATTCAGAGTTCTGTGTCTGGTATTGAATGTCAATTTCCCCGCTACGTGTGTGTTCCAAGTTCCGTTGAATGTCTATTAAAGTCTGTTAGTTTGAAGTCTGCTCCACGTCTCCTCGTTCCTCGCTTTGTGCTCCTACACAGTAGCGCTCGTGACATACAGTGGGTACGGAAAGTATTCAGACCCCCTTAAATTTTTCACTCTTTGTTATATTGCAGCCATTTGCTAAAATCAATTAAGTAATTTTTTTCCTCATTAATGTACACACAGCACCCCATACTGTGTGTACATTAATGAGGAAAAAAATTTACTTAAATGATATTAGCAAATGGCTGCAATATAACAAAGAGTGAAAAATTTAAGGGGGTCTGAATACTTTCCGTACCCACTGTATATGACTTTCTGTTTATAATGAATTTCTCGAATAAATGTCTCAATTACAGTAGGCCTATAGAATGGGACCTCGGGACAGTATGGGGAATGCCTCCAGCATGACTGGTGTCTGAAGCATGTGTCAAAACACGACAATGAATTTGACATTTGTCAGCAACAGCCTATGACGTCACTGCCAGTGTGACTGTGAGTATGTGTCTGTAAAACGTCATTCACTTCTTTGTCTTCAGGAGACCGTTTGTTTGTGTACGTGCAAAGAATGCGACTGATATGAAACACCCAGGCAAGTATTTCAGAACATGTGCCTTCACGTCAGAGGACACCTGATGACACCAGACTTTTGCGTTATGTATTTGAGTGAGAAGTACTCGCATTCAGTTCTCGAAAGTGCTAAATGCACTCATTGTGAGCATTTCTCAATGGAAAAGCTGGATGGAGTGCATTCAACTCACAAGGAAGTTGGATGTGCTCATTTTTGACGTATTAATAGGACTGAATGAAATAGATGGTATGAAGCTCTGTTCTTCGATTTTTACCTGAAGGATAGTAGACATAATGAGTGCATTCAGCTCTCGAGGGAGTTGAACAAACTCATAGCAATGCATTTGTGGCAGCAGATTATGTTCTCGTCTGATATTTGAGAGAATCTACCATTTGAACAGAGCGTGTTCGGCTCTCGAAAGAGTGGAATGCATGCTGTGTGATGTGGTCACGGTAAGAAGCTCTGCCTATGCTTAACCTGTTAACCTGCACCCCCATTTTGGGACTCACAGCTGAAAATGACCTACCTAACTTAAAATGGTAACAGTTTCTGACAACAGTGTGCTACACACACAATTTTGGTGTCTTTGGAAAGAAATTGTACCGCACTGATTTTTTTATTTTAATTTCATATAAAAATACATGAAATCAGTCCTGGAGTTTAGCAATCCAGAAAAGTAATGGGTTGAAAGTCACATGTCTCATGAGTTTCTATTTCAAATCTGAAGAAGATACCATGAAAAATTTGAGATTCCTGCAACCATTTTTCTGAGACTATGTCTAGATTTTTAGTCTGTTTTTGACAATAGTAAGAAGCTCTGCCTATGCTTAACCTGTTAACCTGCACCCCCATTTTGGGACTCACAACTGAAAATGACCTACCTAACTTAAAATGGTAACAGTTTCTGACAACAGTGTGCTACACACACAATTTTGGTGTCTTTGGAAAGAAATTGTACCGCACTGATTTTTTTATTTTAATTTCATATAAAAATACATGAAATCAGTCCTGGAGTTTAGCAATCCAGAAAAGTAATGGGTTGAAAGTCACATGTCTCATGAGTTTCTATTTCAAATCTGAAGAAGATACCATGAAAAATTTGAGAAAGTGCTAAATGCACTCATTGTGAGCATTTCTCAATGGAAAAGCTGGATGGAGTGCATTCAACTCACAAGGAAGTTGGATGTGCTCATTTTTGACGTATTAATAGGACTGAATGAAATAGATGGTATGAAGCTCTGTTCTTCGATTTTTACCTGAAGGATAGTAGACATAATGAGTGCATTCAGCTCTCGAGGGAGTTGAACAAACTCATAGCAATGCATTTGTGGCAGCAGATTATGTTCTCGTCTGATATTTGAGAGAATCTACCATTTGAACAGAGCGTGTTCGGCTCTCGAAAGAGTGGAATGCATGCTGTGTGATGTGGTCACGGTAAGAAGCTCTGCCTATGCTTAACCTGTTAACCTGCACCCCCATTTTGGGACTCACAGCTGAAAATGACCTACCTAACTTAAAATGGTAACAGTTTCTGACAACAGTGTGCTACACACACAATTTTGGTGTCTTTGGAAAGAAATTGTACCGCACTGATTTTTTTATTTTAATTTCATATAAAAATACATGAAATCAGTCCTGGAGTTTAGCAATCCAGAAAAGTAATGGGTTGAAAGTCACATGTCTCATGAGTTTCTATTTCAAATCTGAAGAAGATACCATGAAAAATTTGAGATTCCTGCAACCATTTTTCTGAGACTATGTCTAGATTTTTAGTCTGTTTTTGACAATATATGCTACAAAACCATGTTACCTTTTACTGCCAAGATGCAGTTTTTTGAGCGCAAGTTATTCCATAACGGATACAAACAATAACTGTCCCCGAAGAAATGAGACGTAAACAAAGGAATTACCATCCATATTGCAACATTATTGCTTCGTTGGACTAAAAGTGCTCTATGGGATGTTGTTCAGTGGGGTCTTACCTTTCTAACTAAACTGGTATTTACAGCTGTGGATGTGCTTATGACCCGTTACTACAATGAATCTGGTATGTACTGCGTTTTGATTATGCATGTTTCGATGTGTACTGCTTACACAAATTTAGCAAATACATTCTTTATAAGCTTTCCATTGAAAAACAGCGATCTAACGTAGATGCTTGAGGCTTAGACCTTTAGAATGATATATAGTTTGTCAAGATTAATTATGTCCCTTTTCATTTAATCTCTTCGTAATCTATTCGTAAACATTGACGCGTGCAAAAAGCGTTCAGTGCGCCGGCATCCAGGTGCGGTTTAACAGGTTAACTCTCTCTTGAGGGATGAGAGTTGAGCACCTACTTCCCGCCTCCCTGGTTAGCTGCCTCTGCAGAAGAGTGTTGTTAGGCTTCCTCTCTTTATAGAGAGTCTATCTACTGAGGCCTCCACTCTTTAGAGTCTGCCTAGATAGCAGTTCCAAGTTGTTAGGCTCTCTGTGAGCCTCCTTGGGAAGCTATCCTGAGCATAGGACATAGTTAGGCCTCTTCTGGATTTAAAGAGTCATTATGCCGAGGCCTCCGTCTTTAGAGCTCGGCCAGGCAGTAGTGGCAAGTTGTTAAGCTCTCTGTGAGCCTTATTGGCTAGCTGCCTCTGCAGAGGATCATTGCCAGACTTCTTCCCACTATAGAGAGTCTTGCAGAGGCCTCCACTCCTCATAGCTCTGCCTGGGCAGCAGTATCAAGTTTTTTGGTACTATGTGTGCCTCCTTGATAGCTATTCTTGACTAGGACATTTGACTAGGTCACGTTAAAGTGTCATCATGTTAAGGTCTTTGTCCTTGGAACTTGAATTAGGGTTGTGCCATGGGGCCTCCCTGGTTACTAGGGACCCCACTAGACCTCCTCTCGCTTGAGAGTCTTTGCTCCACTCCTCAGTACTCCATCTGAATAGCAATTTTGTGTGTTTAGGCTCTCTGTGAGCCTCCTTGGAAGCTGTCCTGAGTGTTGAGCGTAGTTAGGCTTCCTCTCACTTCAGAGAGATGTCATACTGAGGTGTTCCTTCTTAGAGCTCGATTAGGCAGTGGCAATGAGTTGCAGGTTCTGTGAGCCTCCATAGTACTCCTGGGTTGTGAGCATTTGTTAGGCCTCCTTTCACTATAAAAAGCCGTCCTGCTAAGGCCTTCACTCCCCTGAGCCCCACCTGGTTATTAGTGCCAAGTCATTAGGCCTCCTTGACAGGCATAAGATGTTGCTAGGCTGTGTCTTGCTTGAAAGTTATTATGCTAGGCCTCCATCCTCTGAGCTCAGATAGCCTCCTTGGCTACTGCCTTTTTCAGAGGAGTGTTGTTAGGCATTGTCTCACTATAGAGAGTCTTTTTTTCTGAGGCCTCCACTCCTCAGAGCTCCGATGGGATAACAGTTGTAAGGCTCTTTGTGAGCCACCTTGGGAGGTTGTTCCATGTGTAGGGTGTAATTAGGCCTCCTCTCGATATGTAGAGGCTTTGATCCTTAGAAGTTGACCAGACAGTAGTGCCAAGTTGTTATGCTCTCTGTGAGCCTCCTAGGCTGCTGCCTCTTCAGAAAAGTGTTGTTAAGCTTCCTCTTGCTGCAGAGTCTTTTTGCTGAGGCCTCCTCTCCTTGGAACTCCACCTGTACAGCAATGTCAAGTTGTTAGGCTCTCTGTGAGCCTCCTTGATAGTTATTCTTAATGTAGGGGCAAATGTAGGCCTCTGCATGCTTTAGAGAGTACTCTGTCCTTAGACCTCAGTTAGGCAGTAGTGTCAAGTCGTTAGGCTCTTTGTGTGCATCCTTGGCAACTGCTTTTAATTTAAAGAGTGTTGCTAGGCCACCTCTCGTTATAAAGTGTTGTCCTTTTTAGACCTACACTCCCCAGAACTCTGATTGAGTAGCAACTCCAATGTAAGCCTCCTTGTAAGCTGTCCTTAGTGTTGAACATAGTTAGGCCTCCTCTCACTTTAAAGAGCTGTCATGTTGAGGCTGTACTTGTACATATATTGACTGTACTCCCTTAAAGGTGTTCTGCCCATGGGCTGAGCTTCTTTTTGACTTGGCCCTGCAGAGAAGAGAGAAAGGGTGCATACCGGGATTTTCTCAGATAGGGTATGCTCGGGTTTTGGCCGTAGGGAGTTAAGTCACGACAGTCGCTGGTGCGTACCTTATAGGGATTGGGACTTCAGTGTCAGCCATTTAGGCACTCATCCATTCAGCATGGCAGAGTGAGTATTTCGTTCCCCATAATATCCAGATGCAGTGCGAATTCCCATTTTTAAAGGGAGTGTCTCAGGTTACGCATGTAACTTTAGTTCCCTAAGAAGGGGAACGAGTCCCATTGCATTGCTTCAGGTGTTCCAGCGCATCTCTTCTTCAGAGAAGAAGTGGATGATGTGTTCTACGGGTTCTCTTTTATACTCATGGTCACATTGGTAGTGACTATCGCCAGCCAAGTTGATCATAGAGACCATTGGTGGCAATGCATCTTACGTTCTATTTAGGTTTACTATGTTTTTGAGAAACGCAGCCATGATGATATTTGTGGCTTTAAAGCAATATTTTTATAAAACAGTAGGCTATAAATAAATGTGACATGATTTGACTGGATAGTGCTGAATTGCAGAGCTTGTGGAAAAATATCCACGTCGCTTTTATCAGATGATTTCTTGACCGCTCTTTTCTCACCACTGCTATTTTGCTGCATGCTTATTTTGTTATTGAGAAGAAAGCATGCAGCACATATTTACATGTTCATCTAAATGGCGCTCTCATCAGTGTGGAAGCCGGGATGTTTGTTATTGTATAGCACTGCAAAGGTTTTTAAACTTATTTTTATTAAAAAGTAAAACAACTAATAAGAACTTATTATATCACACAAAATGAATATTTGCTAACTCAGTTTCTCACACACCTTTTTAATTTCTTCTCCTTCGTTCTTAAAGGGTTCATATGATGCAATTTCAATTTTTCCTTTCTCTTTGGAGTGTTACAAGCTCTTGGTGCATAAAGAAGATCTGTAAAGTTGCAAAGAGAAAAGTCTCAAATTCAAAGAGATATTCTTTATAAAAGTTAAGAGTCAATCACGCCTACCTAAAACGGCGCGTTCTAACACTCCCCCACATGTCTACGTCACGATGTGGGAAGATTGCCACCGCCGCCATGTCGTGAAGGAGCTGTGTGCTTCGTTGTGAAAGCGAAACTACTTTGTTTGGCCTTCCAAAAGAGGACGATATCCGCTTCGTCATGCCTGGAGCTGATCCGTGCTGGTCGCTGAGGAAATACATCAACTTCGTGCTGTGGATTGCCGGATCGGCTTTCACCGTGGACGAAGCGCCGTCGCTTTTATCAGATGATTTCTTGACTGCTCTTTTCTCACCACTGCTATTTTGCTGCATGCTTATTTTGTTATTGAGAAGAAAGCATGCAGCACATACAGTGGGGCAAAAAAGTATTTAGTCAGCCACCAATTGTGCAAGTTCTCCCACTTAAAAAGATGAGAGAGGCCTGTAATTTTCATCATAGGTATACCTCAACTATGAGAGACAAAATGAGAAAAAAAATCTAGAAAATCACATTGTAGGATTTTTAAAGAATTAATTGGTACATTCCTCGGTAAAATAAGTATTTGGTCACCTACAAACAAGCAATATTTCTGGCTCTCACAGACCTGTAACTTCTTCTTTAAGAGGCTCCTCTGTCCTCCACTCATTACCTGTATTAATGGCATCTGTTTGAACTCGTTATCAGTATAAAAGACACCTGTCCACAACCTCAAACAGTCACACTCCAAACTCCACCATGGCCAAGACCAAAGAGCTGTCAAAGGACACCAGAAACAAAATTGTAGACCTGCACCAGGATGGGAAGACTGAATCTGCAATAGGTAAACAGCTTGGTGTGAAGAAATCAACTGTGGGAACAATTATTAGAAAATGGAAGACATACAAGACCACTGATAATCTCCCTCGATCTGGGGCTCCACGCAAGATCTCACCCCGTGGGGTCAAAATGATCACAAGAACTGTGAGCAAAAATCCCAGAACCACACGGGGGGACCTAGTGAATGACCTGCAGAGAGCTGGGACCAAAGTAACAAAGGCTACCATCAGTAACACACTGCGCCGCCAGGGACTCAAATCCTGCAGTGACAGACGTGTCCCCCTGCTTAAGCCAGTACATGTCCAGGCCCATCTGAAGTTTGCTAGAGAGCATTTGGATGATCCAGAAGAGGATTGGGAGAATGTCATATGGTCAGATGAAACCAAAATAGAACTTTTTGGTAAAAACTCAACTTGTCATGTTTGGAGGAGAAAGAATGCTGAGTTGCATCCAAAGAACACCATACCTACTGTGAAGCATGGGGGTGGAAACATCATGCTTTGGGGCTGTTTTTCTGCAAAGGGACCAGAACGACTGATCCGTGTAAACGAAAGAATGAATGGGGCCATGTATCATGAGATTTTGAGTGAAAACCTCCTTCCATCAGCAAGGGCACTGAAGATGAAACGTGGCTGGGTCTTTCAGCATGACAATGATCCCAAACACACCACCCGGGAAACGAAGGAGTGGCTTCGTAAGAAGCATTTCAAGGTCCTGGAGTGGCCTAGCCAGTCTCCAGATCTCAACCCCATAGAAAATCTTTGGAGGGAGTTGAAAATCCATGTTGCCCAGCGACAGCCCCAAAACATTACTGCTCTAGAGGAGATCTGCATGGAGGAATGGGCCAAAATACCAGCAACAGTATGTGAAAACCTTGTGAAGACTTACAGAAAAAGTTTGACCTCTGTCATTGCCAACAAAGAGTATATAACAAAGTATTGAGATGAAATTGTTATTGACCAAATACTTATTTTCCACCATAATTCTTTAAAAATCCTACAATGTGATTTTCTGAATTTTTTTTCTCATTTTGTCTCTCATAGTTGAGGTATACCTATGATGAAAATTACAGGCCTCTCTCATCTTTTTAAGTGGGAGAACTTGCACAATTGGTGGCTGACTAAATACTTTTTTTCCCCACTGTATTTACATGTTCATCTAAATGGCGCTCTCATCAGTGTGGAAGCCGGGATGTTTGTTATTGTATAGCACTGCAAAGGTTTTTAAACTTATTTTTATTAAAAAGTAAAACAACTAATAAGAACTTATTATATCACACAAAATGAATATTTGCTAACTCAGTTTCTCACACACCTTTTTAATTTCTTCTCCTTCGTTCTTAAAGGGTTCATATGATGCAATTTCAATTTTTCCTTTCTCTTTGGAGTGTTACAAGCTCTTGGTGCATAAAGAAGCTCTGTAAAGTGCCACCGCCGCCATGTCGTGAAGGAGCTGTGTGCTTCGTTGTGAAAGCGAAACTACTTTGTTTGGCCTTCCAAAAGAGGACGATATCCGCTTCGTCATGCCTGGAGCTGATCCGTGCTGGTCGCTGAGGAAATACATCAACTTCGTGCTGTGGATTGCCGGATCGGCTTTCACCGTGGACGAAGCGCAGTCCAACCCGGGATCGTCACATGTGGTTGCCGCAAGCCCGCCCACCGCCGCTCACAGTTCAACCGAAATATTCCGATGTGTCCAGCGCATTTTATGGAGGACTGTTTCCTGATCCTGGAAAAGTAGACTACAATGCCGGCTGTTCTGACTCACATACTGTAAGAATTTGAATTTGAACTGAATTTGCCACTGATGATTCAAACGCAAGTTTTGAGCAGTGTAGAGTAGCGTTTGTAGTTTGTCATTTCTCCGATCACAAATGTAGGCATGGTTTTATGTTTACGCGGCGCGATCCAATGCAACGCGTAAAAAGACAGTATACAGTAAGTCATTATAATCCGTAATTATGTCCCCACTGGATGTAAGAAATGCCTCATTTATAATGGGTTTTAATGTTTTTGCCTCGTTGCTCCGGCCAGACAGGGCATCACAATATGCCAAGGGGCGTAACATTTCTGTCTTGAGTTATTCAGCCAATCACAACGCACTGGATAGCTGGCCAATCAGAGCACACCTCTCTTTTCAGACCGATGAGCTTTGTAAAAATCAACGCGTTTCAGAAAGGCGGGGCATAGAGGTGAAACAATAATGTACAGTATGTGGAAAATAGTGTTTTTTTAACCTTAAACCGCATAAACACATTTCGTTACACCAAATACAGAAAATAATGTTCTTTTTAGCAACATCATATGACCCCTTTAACTTCGATGTTTACTGTGCATTTAAACTATGTATAAGGTTCACAACTTCATTATAACAATATTTGAACTCCATAACCTTAGACCTATTGCTTATTTCACATATTCTCAAATGAGAGTATCACAAAGAACATTCTGGGTTGAGTGAGCGGAGCAGAATCTTAAGAAGGGGACTCTCTGTTTCAGAGGCAATTTTACTGCTCCACTCCGCTCACATGCTTTGGTATATACAGTTGTAGTCATACTAATGTGGTAACAATAATATTGTAACAATAATATTGATAAACCAATTTGTATACCAATCAATTTCTGTGAACTATCTGAGACAATATACAGCCCTATAGACAAGGTATGATGTGTTTAGCATGCCTGTACCTTTCATGCCAGGGACACCAGGCCGCCCAGGTAAACCCCGTTGACCTTGCAGCCCATTAGAACCAGATAAACCTGGGAATCCTCGAAAGCCATGAGGACCTGGTGGCCCTGGAGGCCCTGGGGGTCCCACCCGTGTGTAGCAGTGTTCACAGCTTCTGTGATGACTGTATTGGCTACTCAATAGTAGAGCAGGAATTTCAGCTGTAACAAAAATAATAATATTAATATAATAAGATACAACATAAAAGCATAATAAACATAATAAGATACAGGCATGCCTCTGGCCCAGAAGCCTTTATTTCTACTGAATATGTACATCCTGTGGTTGAAATAAACTTTTTTCCACTCACCAGCCAATTTGGGTCCTACATTTTGCTATAAACTTACCAGCTATTGAGAACAGAAATAAACCAGATATTAAAGGTCATTCAAATATACTGTATTTATTATTTATTATTAAATCTACTTCTAAAAGACTGAATTGCTTTCAGTTTTACTACAATCAATCACTGTTTGAATCACTGATCATTGCATTGAAATCTATTTCAATGCAATGATCTTCGCTCTTGCTGGATGTTTTGATACCATTCTTTATTCATGGCAGTGTTTTTGGGCAGAATTATGAGAGAGCCCACTCCCTTTGTTGAAAAGCCACCCCACACATGGATGGTCTCATGGTGCTTCACTGTTGGCACAACACAGGACTCATGGTAGTGTTCACCTTTTCTTCTCCGGACAATCGATTTTCCAGATGTCCCAAACAGTCGGAAGGCAGCTTCATCAGAGAAAATAACTTTGCACCAGTCTTCTGCTGTCCAGTCCTTGTACTTCATGCAGAATTTCAGTCTGTCCTGGACGTTTTTCTTGGAGAGGAGTGGCTTCTTTGCTGCCCTTCTTGACACCAGGCTGTTGTCCAAAAGTCTTGGCCTCACTGTGCGTGCAGATGCTCTGACACCAAACTGCAGCCATTCCTGAGCAAGCTCTGCACTGCTGGTGACACGATTCTGTAGCTGACTCCTCAGGAGGAGAGGGTCCTGGCGCTTGCTGGACACTCTGGCATGTCCTGAAGACCTCTTTCTTGATGATCTGGTAAATGGTTCTTTCAGATGCAATATTCTTTGTAGCAATTTCCTTGCATGTAAGGCATTTTGATGCAAAGTGATGATGGCTGCACGTGTTTCTTTGGAGGTAACCATTGCTAACAAGAACACAATGATTGGAAGCGCTTCTTCCCTCCTTTTATAGCAATCAGTCTGTTCTTACAATCAAATTAGTATGATAGTGATTTTACCTGACTAGTACTCATTCACACTTTCACATGTGCTGCTGATATGTTTAGTCAATTAATGTTAGCTGGTCATTTTGTGTCAGGATCAAAAAACTGTGAGTTAATTTTTTTGGCCAATGAAGCTTTTAGCAATTATTTAACATGCATCTGATCACTCTACACAATAATCTAGAAACAATGTGAATGAACACCACAACAGCTTAAGCAGCAAACTTTGCAAAACGCAAAATTGATGTCACTGCCAAAACTTTTGACCATGACTGTACTTGCAAGATGGAAGGATAATTAACAGATCGTGGCTGGGATGGGATGCACCTTTGATAATACCATTCTCCCTTCTCAAGAAACAATTCTTGTATGTTCTTCACTTTTGGCAATTGAGTACTGGTGATCTACTGGGCAGTTTTCACCATTCGCTAGAGTGCCTTATATGGTCCGATACTAAACAATTGCCATAAAACATTGAGATGCAGTTGTTAAGTATACTCTTGATGATACTGCAGTCAAAATCAAACAGTATCCTGGGATAAAAATTAGCTTTCTTAAGGCCTTTCAGGAATTAAAGATGCTGCTGTGTTTTTTTTAAAGATTAATGAGGAGTTCATGGACCAGATGGGATCATCGTAGATATGAACACCCAGAAACAGGAAGCTTAAAACATACTCCACTATGACTCTATGGCTGATCTAAACAGACATTGCACATGGCTCTTAGTTTGTCCACAATGAACTCCTTGGTCTTCTGGGTGTTGAGGACCACACTGTTGTCAGCACACCACAGAGTCAGGTGCTGGACTTCATCCATGTAAGCCATCTCATCATCTCTGATTAAGCCAACCACTGTGGTGTCATCTGAGAACTTAATGGTGTTAAGCCCGGGACACAACAAGCTGACGGTCAGCTGTCAGGCAATGTGGGGTGGTTTCTGAGTGTCAGTTGGCTTTCGTTTTTTTTGTGTGCTCCGCACCATTGGCTCTAGTCACCTCCTGGTATGGGAGAGTTATGTTCTCTCACACAAATGCAGAGCATACACCAGGGGTTCTCAACCCTGGCCCTTGAGGCCCACTTGAGTTTGATCAAGGTTGGAGCTAAACTCTGCTGTAACATGAAGAGTCAGGGTTGAGAACCTCTGGTGTACACGCTAGTTGTCTGTCAGCTGTAGTCTGTCCAGTGTGTTCAAGTGCAATATTTTTTTTTTTGCCCTGATACAAGCGATGCAATGTGAAACCACAGTTGACTTTCCTCAGCGCTAGCACTTTGGCGTCAGTTTGGTGTGTCCCCACCCTTAGAACCATGAACAGAGACACAGTTATGAGTGAAGAGAGTGTAAAAAAAGAGAGCTTATCACACAGCCTTGCAGCAAACCAGTGTGCATGTTGAGGTTATCCAGATTAACAGGGGGTCTGTAAATCAAAAAGTCTAATGCCCAGTTGCACAGTGATGCGCTAATCCCTAACTGGCTAAACTTGGAGACCAGAATTGAGGGGATCACAGTACTGAACGCTGAACAACATTGGCTACGTTTACATGCAACCAAATAATCAGTTTGTAATCGGATTGACAGCTCAATTGGACTGAAAAGCCTTCATGTAAACACCTTGATCAATCCGATTGAGCTCGATCGGAATGAAATTTCGATCGGATTGAAGGGGGTGGTTTATACCTTTTCTAATATGATTGAGAGTGCATGTAAACACTCGATCGGATTGAACCCCGAAACTGAAAGGACTGCGCATGTGCAATGACGCAGAAATAACGTAATGATGTATGACGCGTGGAATGAACGGTTCTTCCTTTTTGAATAAAGTGTTGTATAAATGCATGTCCTGTCATTATAAAACTCTCCTTTCACTCGGCAACTGTGAAGTGGAGCAGGACAACCTCCCACCAGCCCTTGTTTTGGATACTCATCCACAGGCAACCGTTTTGGGCGCGGGGAGGGGCATTTTTACTGCGTAAAAAATATGAGCAGCACGGCACAGTGTACATATGTATATTTATTCATAAATGTATGAATATTAATTCTGCTGTTAAAAACAAATAAAGAAACCATGTAGGAGAATGGTTATTATGTGCAAACAGTGAGAAACTCTATATGTGTGCAGTGTGCGCATGTAAAAAAAAAAAATTCCGATTTGAAGCTTGTGACATATAAACATGCACATCAACTCGATCACTTTATTTAACGTTCATGTAAACACTACATTCAGATTCATCAGTCGGAATGAATTTAGTCCGATTTAACCAAAAATTGTGCATGTAAACGTAGCCAGTTGGGACTGTCCAGGTGGGCAGAGCAGGCTTGAGTGCCATGGAGATAGTGTCCTCTGTTGACCTATTTGTGCAGTAGGAAAACTGGTGAGTTGTCCAGGGCAGTAGGAAGAATGGCTTTCAGATGTGGTGATACCAGTCTCTCAAAGCACTTAGCAATGATAGGGGTGAATGCAACTGGGTGGAAGTCATTCAAGGCAACAAGGACAAGTTCCTATGCCAGGGACAGATTGAAAATATCCATGAAGACCTCAGCCAGCTGACTTGCACAAACTCTGAGCACACACCCAGTTATTCCATCTGAGCCAGCTGCTTTCCTTAAATCCACTGTGTTTAAGGTATTATAAACCTAAGTGGAGGAGAGTGGGAGATGTAGTGCACCAGGTAAAGGATCCACTTTAGATGTTATCTCCTTGTTACCCTGGTTGAAGCAAGCATTAAAGTTGTGAAGCTTTTCGGGAAGGGAGGCAAAGCTGAATGGGGGTAAAGAACTGGGCAACTCGAAATCTGCAATAGTCCAAATGCCTTTCCACATCCATTGAGGGTCAGTGGAGATTAAGTGCTCCTCAATTCCCTATTTGTATGCATATTTAGCCTTGATGATGCCCTCCTGCGTTTGGCTGAGCTGTAAGCTTCCTGATCTCCAGACCTGAAAACTGCATCTCTTGCAAACCTTTATACCTTTATGTATATTGTCAATTGTATATACGTTGTGTTGTTTATACTGCCTTGTTACAGAGACTTGAACTTAAGAATTTCACTACCGGTACGCCTGTGTATATGATGTGTAACAATAAAGAGATTTGATTTGACTGCGTGTGATGGCATGTGCAGCAAACACTCTCCAGTCCGTGCATTGGAATTGGTGCTGAAGAACAGAATCTGCACCCTCTGACCAGATCTTGATGCTTCTCATTGACATTGACTAACAGTCTATGCTGGGGAAGTAGGAACAAAGAGAGATAGACTGTCCCAGGTGGGAAGGGGGTGACCCTATAGGCATCAGCAACATTAGTACAGATGTGGTTCCAAAATTGTATGTCCTCTTGTTGAGCATGAAACTTTCTGATGGAATTTAGGAAGTATATAGGCTGCAATAATTGAGGTCCCCAGCAACAATAAAAGCCCAGTCTTGATGTAATGCCTGCTGCCTACTGATAGCAGGACAGAGTACCTTTATGGCTATTTTATCATTTGCATCTGGTGGTACATATATCACAGCAGCATGTAAACTCAAGTGGCTGGTAAAAGGGCCTGCACTTAATAAACAGGTATTCCAAATCCATAGAGCAGTGGGTGTCGACAAAGGTAGAGTCAGAACACCATGACTTATTCACATACATGCATGCACCACCTTCCTTGCTTTAACCTGTTGCCGCTGCAGTTCTGTCAGCCCTGAAAACCATGTGATCATCCAGTATGCCAAACAATTGTCCTAGAGTCCTAGAGTACCCTGAGAAAAATGACCGTTTCATCTTACACTTAGACACAACATGCAGAAGTGAAATGCATGGTTGTTTATCCACATACACACAGTAAACACATTAAGCCATTTCCAGAGCTCATTTCTGCAAAATATAGACTACTGGGAAGTCTGGTTTCATTACACCAAGTCAATAATTTTGGATTGACTTGAGAGAAGATGCCACCCTCTCCTCATTCCCTGCATTGTTAGGCACTTCCTCCCAATATGACAATGACTAAATATATTTTCCAAGTATCTCACCTGAGAGTAACACTATACACAATTTTGTAGAGACAAGTTGAACAACACTCAGAACACTCAAGGAGATTATCCTCGAGGTGTTTAACAGGGTAGATGTGACAGTTTGTCATGAACTTGTATACTCAATGCCATGAAGGCTCAGAGCAGTATACTTAAAAGTAATGAAGGACACACTGCATAATAGAATATTACTACTACTTACAACCCTTCATTTAAGCAAAACTTACTTATTTTACAGATATTGGTGTGTGTTTGTGTGTGTGTGTGTGTGTGTGTGTTGGTTTATTAAATTTAACTTTATATTCAGAGGGGGTGTACTGATTTATATAAAAGGTTTTTTAATAGTAATATTTTTAAAGAAGCCTCTTCTGCTCACCAAGCCTACATTTATTTGATCCAAAGTACAGCAAAACAGTAAAATTTTGAAATATTATTTAAAAACTATTTAAAATAACTGTTTTCTATTTGAATATATTTTAAAATGTAATGTATTCCCTTGATTTCAAAGCATCATTACTCCATGTTACTGTTTTTGCTGTACTTTGAATCAAATAAATGCAGGCTTGGTGAGCAGAAGAGACTTCTTTAAAAACATTAAAAATCTTACTGTTCAAAAACTTTTGACTGGTAGTGTAGTCTCACTATTTTTAGTTTCTTGAAAATTGAAAAGAGGCAAGTTTAGAAAAACATACCTTGAAATTAAATGCAATGCAATGCAAAACAAAACAAACAAACAAACAAAAATCATTAAAAATAAATTTTATTTAAAAAAAATCGAAAAATTTTATTTGAGCTGGACTTGTTTTTAGATTCAGTTGTATATGTACTTATACAATTTATTAAAATGCTATAGAGTATTACTGGGAGACCATTTCGGGTACTCACATCGAAGGACATCTCTGCAAATCTGCTGAATATGTTGCTCAGACAGCTCTCTGCCCTGTGAAAATGCATGTCTTCGTTGGAACAAGAGTGTCTATTTAATTGTCTATGCAATATTTTATCCTTCATTGACTAGATTATCTTATTGCAGAAGAAGGCTAAACAATATATTTATTTGGAAACACGATACTTACAGGTCGTCCTTCCGGTCCAGGTGTTCCCGGGGGGCCTATTTCTCCGCTCAGTCCTCTGGGCCCCGAGGGTCCGGTCTGTCCTGTCTGTCCAGGGAGCCCCTGATGGCCGATCTGACCCCTCTGACCGGGCTCTCCTGATGTCCCTTTCTGACACGCACACAAATACAACTCAACACACTCACAGTACAGCTAATGGGAAATGTGGATTCAGATCAGAGATTCGCCCACCTCTCCTTTCTGGCCAGCTGGCCCGGGTAAACCCTGTTTATGAAGAGAGAAGTCAGATCTGCATTACAAAAGAGCTTCATAACAATAACACAACTATACTTTTTACAAGGCAACCGTATGATTTCGCAAAATGATGTGCAATGCTAATTCTTCTTAGAACTGCCAGGAAATTGATTGATCAAACACCAAAAAACAAAAACAAAAAGTGTATAGTATATTTTTGCTATATGTAGTTCCATATACCTAAGTAAAATATTGAGCAAAATATTGACCCACTGAAACACTTCAAATGAACTACCATGCTGTATGCACTGTTATAAAAATACCTTGCTTTGCACTTACAATATGGCTATAAAGCACTGTTACTATCAAGAAGAACTCCACCACCTTGTGGTTGATTCTGTAATTTCAGATTCAGAAATTCATGCTACGACTTACTATTAAAGCATTTATTTTTATTTATTTGATTTCTAATTCTTTAATGTGCAAAACTGAATAAACTGTAGGCTTTTTTTATATATAAGACACACACACACACACATATATATGAAACTTACATGGACACCAGGTCGCCCAGAATCTCCCTTTTCCCCTTTCATCCCCTGTTCAGTTGCATAAACATGTTTTAGTAAAACACACATATAAATATGTAGGTTCAAACAGCTTAGGTTCATGAACATATAAGCATGTTCAATAAAATCACTCATATTGCATGCAACATGGGCTACTTCTTGAGTACTTTTAGGTACCTGAAATCTTGGTAAATGAATTTCACAGCTAGTCTATTTTAGGTTGCATACAAATCAATAACACTGACAGCCAATTGTTCACTGAAACCTATTGCTAAAATAAATGTTAATCTTTCTTATCACAGATATCAGATAAGTATATTATGATTATACAGCCCTATCAGATTGTTTAATTTTTCCCAAATGATGTGTTTCCCATTTTAATTCTTCTGGAATCTGTTTATAATGTGTTCTAATGTGTAAATTTGAATAACCAAACAGAATGACTAATCAATTGAATTCATAAAACAATTTAATTATTTATTACAATTTTAACCGTAATAGAGCCCTATAAAACACTAGTTCATATTGTTATTCAATTAATTCTACAGCCATACGTTTGATTTATTCTTCCAAATTTTGCCAAATTCCATGACATTCCACATTTTTATGACTGGATAGCGTTTTCCACTTGGAGGAAATCATAGGCCTCTACTACAGCGACACGAAGGCAAGGCTCCCAGAAGCAATATCTTAAACATAACATGTTATTCTAAGCATACAGTAATTAATTCTGACAAGTTTACATTTATGCATTTCAGCTGCGTTTTTATGGTACAAAGGAGAACTCACAAAATGGCCACATTTTCCATAGGAATACAAGCCAATGACATTTGAAAACATTCACTATGATCACATATAACAAAGAATGTATGATGGTTTTCTGGGCTTTTTATTCCATCTTAAGAGGAGACAGTGTTTCCCCCCAAATTCCTTATCCCTTTACATTTCTACCAAAATCTAAATCTTTAGCTCTAGCAATATTTCAGTAAACCACAACTCGCTGTAAACAACATATTTTAATTGGACAGTCCAGCAACTTATAAACATCAAGTTCATAATTACAGTAAATAGTTTACTTACATCTACTCCTCTTTCACCAGCTTCTCCTCTTTGACCCTGTAAAACATTTCACAGTAGGGTTTGAAGAAAACAGTGAAGGAAAGATTTATATATAATACAATAAATACAGTAACAACAGAAATGTTATGAACTCTTTCTGCATAAATTTGACCTACTTTCTGATCAAATCTTTATCTAATTCCTAACTAGAAGAGAATCCAAATACACAAATCTTTCTATTAAACCTGGACCTTAAAGACTGGTCCTCATCTCACAAGGTTTCCATCAAAGAGATTTCTGAGGACTACTCAATAAAGTTGCTGATGCACACCAGTAGGCCTGGGCGATAAAACGGTATCGATATTTATCGACGGTACACCTTCTTCGATAACGATATTAAAAATGTTCGATATGGCGCACGATATAGGCACGTGCTATAAGTGCTGCATAAGACAGCACACACATACACGAACATGAGATTGTGAATAAAAAATTAATATTAGTTAAATTTAAAATAAACATTTGCATTTGAATGCAAAAATAGTACATTTGAATGTTAGGAGTGCGTCAGGGAGCACAAGATGCGGTGATGATGATGTAAGTGACGTTGTAGTTTAATGTTTTGTTAGTCTAGCCCACGAGACACGCAGTTGCTGCGTTATTCATTCAAAATATTAGAGAAATATAGTAGCTCTTGATCAGATCTTGATTAGGTTAAAACCGAAACCAAGCCATTCACACAGAACGCATATTCAGCACATTTTCTAGATGGACAAATATGCTGCACTCTCATCACACAAGAGATGTAAAGAAAGCCATGCAAAGTTAAAACAGTTTAAACTTTTAGAAAACACATCACGAATTTGTGGAGGTTAATTCCTTTTCACTGAGTCTCATATGTTTTAAAGGCAATCTGTGTGATGGGTGATTCGTCTCTTTGTATTAAGCAATGCATAAATACATGATGCTGTTTTGTTCATAATTGTTTATGCAATTTACAAAATTATATTTGATTCATTTGAGTTAATTTAGACGTAATGCACGTTTTTTTAGAGACCGTTATTTCCGTTGTGAAACGGAAGTTAGAGTTGTGTTGCATTATTTTGTTCATTGTGCCCTCCTGTGGCCTCGGGAAACAAGCCAAAATTTTAACCTATTTAATCCTATTTAAAGCACCTATTTAAATTGTGTGCTTGACTGTTAAAACAAAGAAAATATTTGTTGTTTGTCTCAATAAATTAAGTTAATTTAAAAATACAGTGGCTAAATGTAATAAAGTGGTAATAAAATCTTGAATTAAAAACTGAAGTTGTTATTAGGACCACACGCTCTCTCTCTCTCTCTCTCTCTCTCTCTCTATATATATATATATAAAGGCTACCATGAGAGTTTACCGCCCAGCCCTGCACACCAGGCTGGAAATCTGTTTTTAACGAGTCTGGAATCCACTGACCAGATTGGAGAAAACTCAATACTACCAACAACAACAACAACAAAATCTGACCTGGCGATCTATGCATCTGATCTTAATGCCTGTATTAGTGGTAATAAAATCTTGAATTAAAAACTGAAGTTGTTATTAGGACCACACGCTCTCTCTCTCTCTCTCTCTCTCTCTCTCTCTCTCTCTATATATATATATATATATAAAGGCTACCATGAGAGTTTAGATTGAAGGTACTTATTTCAAACCCTCTGAAACCACTAAAGCCTATATTTAAGTGTTCTTCCCCCACTTTTAAGCCCAAAAGACACTGAAACTCTGCTCCATGCATTCAAAAGCTCTTGCCTCTCCTAGCAATTCTTTACCTATTACCTATTCATCTGTAGGAAACCTACGCAGACACGGGGAGAACATGCAAACTCCACACAGAAACGCATCCTGGCTCAGCCAAGGGCCTTCTTTCTGAAAGGCAACAGTACTACCCACAGAGCTACCGTGTATACCGTGTAAATACTGAGACAAATTACTATGCTGACAATATAATTTGTAATAATAATAATAATAATAAAACATTGCATGACCCACTTTTTTTTTTCTTTCTCAAAAATACTGAGACAAATTACTATGCTGACAATATAATTTGTAATAATAATAATAATAATAAAACATTGCATATGCTGCTAATACACACCTTTCATTCTTTTTCTATCCTTTCACTATTATTCACTATCCCTTCATGTTCTAGCTTGCACTATTCTGAATGATGTGTGGACCTTTGTATTGCTAGAACATCTCATGTTATTGCCTCCTTAAGATGATCGATCGCTTGTTGTACTCTTCATAAGTTAGCCGCTATAGATAAAAGTGTCTGCAAAATGAATAAATGTGAACGTATTGCATTTCCACTAGTGGTTTCAACCTGCACATATGATTTGTGTATACCTCTTAACTTGTCATAAATCACTGAATTAAATTGAAACTTGAAAACCTTCAAAGATGAAATGAGTTTCTATGAAGTCTATCACGTGTACAGTACCATGTGTTTATGCAGTTTCTGCTACTGTTTAACCATACTTCAGATTATTTTACAAAACTCTATACAGTCATTTTGAATGATAGATTCATAACAAAATTGCCACTTCTAACACAGAGAGCAAATCAACAGTAATTAAGATTTATCTCTAAATTTAAAAACAGCTGTCAACAATTAATTTAGTTTCACTGAAAGCGGCCAATGCTTGTAAACCACAAGCAACATTTTCATGAATGCTTTTTTTGTTTGCCATGGCAGAAATGATCATTACCTTGCTAAAGTTAATAGAGCTCCACTTGGAAAATGTGCTCACCATAACGTGGGCTTTTACCACCAAAACTGACCAAAAATGCAATGTCAGAGTTTTCTTTCTCATTAAATCAGAAGAAATAAATGTAATTTGGATACAGTAACAAAAATCATTTTCATGAAGTTTAGTAAATGTACGAGACATCCAAACCCCAGATATAATATGTGACCCTGGACCACAAAACCAGTCGTAAGTCGCTCTGGTATACACTCTTAAAAAAAACGGTGCTTAAAAGGTTCTTCACAGCGATGTCATAGAAGAACCATTTTTGGTTCCACAAAGAACCATTCAGTCAAAGGTTCTTTAAAAACCATCTCTTTCTTACCTTTTTATAATCTTCAGATGTTAAAGGGGTCATATGTTGCGATTTCAAGTTTTCCTTTCTCTGTCATATGTTGTGATTTCAAGTTTTCCTTTCTCTTTGGAGTGTAACAAGCTGATTGTGCATAGATAAGATCCCTGAAGTTGCAAAGACTAAAGTCTCAAAACCAAAGAGATATTCTTTATCAAAGTTAAGACTCTGCCACGCCCCCCTAAAACGGCTCATTCTAACACGCCCCCACATATCTACCTCACTATGTGGAAATATTTGCATAATGCGGCCCAAATGTGCACGCAAAGAAAGAAGGCGTGGTTTCAGTAACCGCAGTTAGTGTTGAAGCAGCATGTCAGGGAGACGCTGTGTGTTTCAGTGCGAAAGCAAAAGCACTTTATTTGGCCTTCCAGAAGTAGATGCATTTAGGAATCTTTAAGATTACTTACAACAGAACAGCAATGCATTTTATGGACGACCGTTTCGTGAACCTAGGAGAGGAGGTAATTCTGACTTTGCTATGACAATCTGGTGCTTCTGAATCAGCTACGGTTTTGTTATTAGTTTAAGTATTTGCAATTGACTGTTCAAGGAGTTTTGGGCATTGAGTGTGTGTGTGTGTGTGTGTGCGAGCGAGAGAGTGAGAGAGAGAGCGGTGCGTGTGTGTGTGTGTGTGTGTGCGTGCGCGCGAGAGAGAGAGAGAGAGAGAGAGAGGGGTGTGTGTGTGTGTGTGTGTG